>NW_020528142.1:375000-585000 GCF_003368295.1 Carassius auratus
AAACCTTCAGATGAAACTTGCATCCGTGTTTTTTAGTTTTAGTTTTTTTGAAACACAGAAACCCTACATGAAAAAAATAGAACACGAATAAACAAAATTGCACTGTATGACACAATCCACCTGAGAAGTAAAATTATATATATAAGAAAAAACTTCTCATCATGCATATAAAACAAACTTTTTCAATTAAAAATGTTTGTTTAAAATAATAAGAAATATCTGCAAATGGGAAAATTAAAATATAACTAAATTTAAAAGGAAAATAAGTTAATTTTTCTTCCCCCAGTGGAAGATATTTTCCTATATTTTAATAATAAACTCATTTAATTTTGATAAATTAATCAGAAAACAAGACTTACTATCTTATTTCACTTCGCCTCAAGTAAATGTATCTTGATTTAAAGTAATCTGAAGTCAACATAAAACTAAATCTATTTTTTCCTATTGTTAATGACTCATCAATGTATGTTTAATAATAATAATAAAAAGTTGTGAGCTCATAATTTTTTAATCAAAATCTGGTGAAAATGGCATACTTCTTTATGGTGATTTATGCAATAATTCTCCAATCATTTAGTCTGCTTAAACCAGCCACTGGAATCCCATGTTCATCAAAATCCATTTAACAATCATTGCTCTAAATATTGGCTTTGTCCATGTTTAGATATTTGTACTGGAAAACAGGACAAACATACTATTTAAGGAATGTACTTTTTTAGTGGGGCTAATATAAATCCAAAATTCACACAGCAAAGGTTTATTGAACTCACCTCTCAAATGCAGGTGTGAATGCTGAAAGTTGACTTCAGTTTGTAGTTCCATTTATAGCCAAACTAAGCATGAACGGAACTGAATTTAGCATTGTAAAACATGACTGACAGTCATTTCTGCTGCTTTTTAAACATGTCCAATATGTGTTTCTGAGTGCATGTAAAAATGGCACTCCATTTCACTGGTCAGTAGGTTTATGTGACAGCCAATAGGGACAGAGTGAATCCCACTTTCAACAGAGAGAAAAAAAGATATAGAAAGCGAGATTCTGGGTAGAATGCCAGGGCATTTCACAATTCTCACAACTTGGCTTCATGGTCTGAAAGCCCAGACAATCTCAAGAAGCCATTTATTGTGCATTCTGCACACGCACAGCCCTCCTATATTCTCCCATTATATCGCTCTCTTCTTTGAACTCAATATTGTCACCTAAATGTGTTTTTTGGCTCATCTTCCTGATTCCCAGACTGTTCCCGGACGTGTCTGCAACAACCGTGACAGCCGACACATCAAAACAGCCGCCCTGATACTGTAAGACTAGTGTCTAAATGTTGAGGAATGTAAGCCTCTTGGTCTCGCAAACACACAGGTTTATACTCATCACAGATCACTGAAACATACATCCCAGTGCCAGGAAAGATGGCGTGGTGCAAAGAAAAGGGTTTTGGAGTGTGTGATTTCCATTTGTGTGTGGGAGTGTTTGCGGCTGGGGTGGGGGGTATGTGGGGGTGTTTGTTTAGCTCGAGTTATGTTTATTTAAGGGAGTGTGGGTCTTCATGGCAGAGGGTCCTAGAGGTGTAGTTGTGTAGGAGTGAGTCTGTTTGGTAATTTTCTCTAGCCTATTACTGTGTGTGTGTTCTCCAGTCTGTTTACTAAATGCAAATGTGTTTTGTGCTTGAACAGATTGTGCCTGTGCCATATTATGCATCTGTGCGTGAGCGGGTGCGTGTGAGTTTGACCCTTACTGTTCTCAGTAGTTAGGGCAGTAACTGCGTTGGTTGCTGTGCCGTCAGATTTGACCTGGCCATTCTCAAAAGCATAGCCCTCAGTCTCCTGCAGCTGCCAATTCAATCCAAAGAGATGCATGGCTATGGAGAGAGACACACAAGAGAGAGAATGATCACTTACAAATAAAGGAATTAAGAGACATTGTGGAACACTAGGATAATGCTGATGTGGCTTTAAAACCCCTAGGTTTGACCACAATTTACCTTCACCCCTATGATTTTCTGGTTCCTGGATATGACTTGGGACCTTCCTTCAGTGTCTAAGGGATCTTTATTGCCCATCAGGTTATTCATGTGATCACTTAGAAAAGTAACAACACATCTTTCCTTAATGAGCTATATGATTTCATGATTTATTAAAGCAGCGCAACATGATTGGGACTAGTTACATTCTAAAGATTAACACCTAAAGTATCAGCAAAAGTAATGGTGATACTTGCCTTTATAAATTACTAAATGCTACTTTGAAAACACCACTAATATTAGAAAAATAATCCCAATTGTTATTTTTGTATGGAATGTTGCAGTGTTTGTTGCTGATTTATCTAATCCCATCATTACTTTTTAAACTCATGTGCCCTCATACTCTTTAATCAAAACTGTTAATGTCCCCTGCCCTCACAACAACATCTCTTCCTTGATGTGTACACAGGCACAGGGCAATAAAACTGTTTTACGACCAGATGAGCTTCAATCCCTCTCCTCCAGTAATCTGTCAGTCACATGAAACGATCACATAAATTAGCAAACGACAATGAACTAACAATCCAATCAGTTCCTGATGGACAAAACATTTTGTTTCCTCGTTCCATAAGCTGTTTCACTTGGAAATATGACAAAATAGTGAAAACTCACAATCAGTGTAAGGGGTATGGTTTTACAAGTAATGCAAGTTACGTAATCCGATTCTTTTTTAAGAGTACCTATTAAAGTAACTAAGTACCGTAATTAGTTACTTTTTATGGAGTCACGCAATACTGTTATACATTACTTTTAAAAGTAACTTTCTCCAACTATTATTGATTCATGGTCACCTTAAAGATAAATTCTAATAAACAATTTTAAAAACTAATCAGAGAGATGTTGTGTAATCAAGCCCCTATAATGACCTTTTGAAAGAAAAAAGAATAAAAAGAGCTACATGTCTTGTACTGATTTGTGTGTGCATTATTTTACAGTTTACTGTTCATTTGTTATGTGTCAAGTGAGAATACCAGTTTATTCATCAAAGCTCAAGTTTTTAAGCTGTAATAGCTCTAAAATGCTATAGTGGCCTTGGCTGTTGAATTTGGTATTAGCGACAGGAAAGACTGTGCTGCTGTGCTGTGGATTAATATGTTTAGACAGCTGCTTTGGCTGTTTCGTTTCACTTGTTCCTGAAATGTCTGAATGTTCTTACCAAAGTGTGCTTGTGTGGAATTGAAGCATTCAAAAATCACACTTGGCCCGTATATTTGTGACACGAGGTTCAGTTCAGGTGTGGCTAGAAACACAGCTGGCTACATTTCAGGGTGAGCTTTCCAAACGTTCTTTCACGGATTCTGCAAAAGGCCCCTGTGGGTAGCATGACGACCTGGGTGAATCAGCACCCATTTGAGTATGTTTCGTTTCCCTGGTGATGCCTCTAAAGCACATGTTCGGAAAGGTCATACAGGATAGTGTACAATCTGAAGGATTCTGTAGGAACTAAGCCATCATGAGGCCTCATTCTTACATGGGGAACCAGTTGGCTGTAAACTGAGAGGAAGTACAGTGAAATGTCAAGGGGTTGACAAAAATACTGCTCAAACATACTTGTAAAGGAGGAAAAGGCAGGTTATTCATTTTGCAGACACTGAGAAAAACACTGCAGCGATTTGTGGAGACCTTCTCCATTTCAATCTTAACCCTTTCTGGATCGATCTCATAACATTTACATTGTCAACCTTAAAGTGACAGTTCACCCAAAAATGAAGATTCTGTCATCATTTATGTAGTTCAAAAGAATAGATGTTTTGAAGGACACTGCTCTTTTTATGAAGTGACCAAGTGACACAGTGACCAAGACCTGACCAAGTATCAAAAGTATTCATTGCATAGCAAGAAAAACTCTCAAAATGTTTTGTGTTCAGCATAAGACTGCAATACATATAAGTTTAAATCAACATGAGGGGGAAAAAATACATATTTTCATGTTTAGTTGAACAATTACTTTAACTACAATGCCGTTTACAGCCTTAATCTAGTGGTAATTGTGATGTCCCTGTGATTTGTGATATCATTAGTTGGTTTTGCATTAGTACGAGAATCTCATAGGACATACTGTATATGTACTGTATGTGTGTGTGGTAGCTGTGCTGAGGTGGGCTGCTCTGAGGGGACAGGATGATCCTCTCTCTAAGTAACAGCAGTGTTAGCTGCAGACGTTGGCACTAATAAAGGTAATTTAGACCTGCCAACAACCCCCACTGGGTCTCTTAATGCCCCAAGAGCACACACACAACCTCCCCACATAAATCATTCCCCTTCTCTCTGTGCTTGTGTATTTGAGTGTTTACTTGTGTGCATAAAGTTTCTTATGTGTGCTTGTTATATGAAACTCTAGGCTTTGCTGGTATTCCTAAAATGCGTAGATAAAGTGTTTGTAGCATTATACAACAAAAGCGCAGCGATGACACGGAGCATTAATGAGAAGGCTAAAGACATAGAAGAGTTTATGCACGACAGAGTTTCATTAAAGTATTTGAGCAGTAATTGGCTTATAAAATTCCTTAAGCTCAACCTCTAAAGTCTTGCCATATCTTTCTTTCCGGTCTCAATCTTTCTCTCTCATTAAATTAGATACCCGCTGGGCCGGCCTGTTCACGGAGCAGCCAATGTCCAGCACTCTGACCTTAGCTGAAGCAGGGGGTTATGGGAGAGTGGGCGGTATTGACTTCTCCGGCAGAAAGACGGCCACCCCCTGCTGATCTGATCGAGTCGCTCGCCGACACCCTTTTGAGCAGGCTGCTCCATTAACTTTCGGCATCGTAAACGAGGAATGAATAAGGAAGTGCAAAGTTTCACCTCTGTTACAGATTCTTATTGTTCATGAAACAGTTCCTTGATGGTCAGTTGCATTCACTTGTTGCAATATCTGAAAACGAAACTAATGTGGATGAATAAACAATCTTAAAGAGATGATAGAGGATGGGCACACTTGGATCTTAGAGCCGCAGGGCATTCGGGAACGATCATGCATGTGCATGGAACACATCCAGGCTATTAGAATACAAATGCGCCAAGTGAAAAATAAAAGTTCTCTCAGCAGACAAAGAATGTAAATTGGCTGTTAGGTTTAT
Organism: Carassius auratus; assembly: GCF_003368295.1. Classification (NCBI taxonomy): domain Eukaryota; kingdom Metazoa; phylum Chordata; class Actinopteri; order Cypriniformes; family Cyprinidae; genus Carassius; species Carassius auratus. The sequence continues at coordinate 380,099 of NW_020528142.1, forward strand.
TTCTCATTTCTTTTCCCTCGGTTGTCTCGCGAGTGCTAAAACAGCTAAAGGTGGGCGAGATCATGGGAGGTGGATCGCTTTGTTGATGAGCCCTGGGAACAGAAAGGCGATGAATGATAAAGCTGGCTTCAGAGAAAGACCAATTCTACATGGGGTGAGTGGAGAGAGAGTGAGAAAGAGAGCGAAAGAGGGCAATGGAGGGAAGCACAAAGCCTGATCAGTTTGGAAGTGGGCCGCTACTGCCTCAGGTGTGTAAAGAATGAATAAGATCGCAAGGAGGAAGAGAGAGTTTTCACCAGGGCAGGGTTCACTTGCAGAGTGGTGAGAATTACAGTTGAACTAAATGCAAGGCAACTTATATGAGGCAGGATTGGCGGTTATGTAACCAGTGGGACTCGCAATGCTATCGAGAACCCAGCGATGCTTCATCTTAAAATACAGCTCCATATTTCTCACTCTGTGTCACTTCTGATCATTAGCAAGAGGATGGGGAAACTGGCTTTTTGTGACTCAACGAGAAACTATTTTCAGAATTAGTGGGAGAAAAACAACAGCAAGCAACACCAACAGAACTGAGAAAAATCATGAACCGTTCCATTTAACTGTGAGAGAGATACACCAATGGACAAAAAAGACTTTCTGCAGCAATAAATCAAGGGCAAAACCAAATGTCCTTCCATCCCTCAGGGTGCTGTGTTGAGAGGAGAGCTGCTGACAGACTGTCCCCTGAGCATTTCCAAATCACCCACACAAATTACCTCAACTCTCACCATCCTTATTTACGATCATTAACCACTTACTGCAAAGCACCAAAGCTGCATTTTTCCATACCTATGTATGAAGTAAATAATAATAATATATATTCAGAAATTGTATCAATGCCAATCAAAACTAGCTTTTTTTAATGCAGGGTGAACAAGGTATGCAACAGATTTCAAAAATGACTCTTAATTATTCTAAAATCATTTAGCAAAAACATAAGTGGGAGGACAAAGCAGCTCACTAAACTGTAAAAATAAGAGTGCACTGTGGAAAGACTGAGTATTTTCTCCAGAGCATCACTACTCATTCATGGAGACATAAACCTTATGAAAAAGTCCGTCTGGCTCTGCCTAAATGTACAATGCTTTTCAGAGGTGAGAAAAGCTGTGAAGTATTTATGGACAGCTTCTCCGTCTTTTAAAACAGGACTGAGGAACTCTTGGCATGCCATGCTTCCTTTGGCTGGTGTTTGGTCCACTGGGGTCCCTTCATGAGTTTCTCCAGTTTTTGGCCTCAATGCTCAGAGCAACGTTTAGAGGCCATCAGCACTCTGTTCAGAAGATGCAACTTGTTCACCAAGGAGCATCACATTGTTTTAATAAAGGGAATAGTTCAGGGAAGATTGGTATACTTCTTGGTTGACAAGTCATGCTTGCTCATGAATGCACAAATAATTTAACATATTTTTGCTTTGGTAAATAAAGAGTTGAATTGGAGATAAGGTATTTAGTACAAATAAATAAATAAATACATAAATAAATAAAAATAAATAAATCTAACATGCAGTAGATGCTGAAAAAACCAAAGTATATGCAGGATGTGGATAATTATTGTGAAGAACAATGATAAAAAAGGGAACAAGTATGAAATTAAACCTGCTGGAAAGGCCTATGTTGCCTTCCATCAGGGTTTGTGCTGCATCAGTTTCGCCACAGAATTTCTTTTCAAAAAGCTCAGGGAGCAGTTAAATGAGTAAAAAAAATCTGGTCTCAGGCCCATTCAGTTAACCTGTCCTTCTAGTGAGATTTTAGTGGCGGTTAGAGGAGCCTCTCGACATGCTTGAGGCATTTGGGTGGACTTCCATCCAGTATTAAAGCCATCCTCAGAGGATCTGGTATTGATCGAGCATTCATGAAAAATCTCTACGTGGCTATGTTACCCCTGTTGAACAAGGACAGCGGGAGAGAAACCTGATTTTTCCGTCCGCTGTCTGTCTTGTTGTGTGGGTGTGGGCTTAGTGGAGATGGCTGGGGTCTGACACACCAGATGGGACTGACAGAGAAGAGGCTCTGGGTTTTCTTAGTAGCTGGAAGAGCTGCTGATGCTAAGCGAGCGAGGCATTGTTTGCTGTGTGAAACCAAAGAGGAGGATATGTTCTCCATCTGCAATGTTGACAGTGTGAGACACTGTGAGACCAAGACGCTGCATACATTGAACTCGTTTTACTCGAGCTATAAAGCATTCTAGAGCATAATTAAAGACATCTACCTGCAGAAAAAAACATCACATCATCAGTTTTTACAGTTTGATGTGAACCTTACCAGAGTTTACTTCGTAAGATGTGTTGCTTGTCATTGTTATGAATCAAATATTACAGTTTTCTCCTCTTTTTTATACATACAAATATTCAAAGAGGCCATTAATTAGGATATAGCTCAGGATACAGGATAGTAATACAGCTATTTTTTCACTGGCACTGCTGTTAGGAAACTGATGTGATGTGTGTTTTTATGGCCCTGCAGGTGGATAATATTCAATTACATTGCCTTGTAAGCAAGTATAATTTAGGTATTCTCCTGCGAAAACTCTGGCCTATGTTTAAGCACATTGGCTCGTTTTTAAGATAGCAGTTAATTCCTTCGATTTAAGTAGTGCTGCTTAAGCATTGTCAAACTCTTTAAGTAGGTCTAACTTATTATTAACCTAAACTTTATTAATTCTGTGCAGTAATTTGGGGGGAACAGAAGTAATTTAGTAAATGAAAACTCATTTGGTAAATCTATTGGCAAGCCCATTTGTGCAAACATCTTGAACAGGAAAGAAAAAGTGCTGTAACATTGTTCCATTGTGTATTCCCATAACATCAGTCGTTTGATATAACAGGCTTTGGAACGCAAATTTGGAGGGATAATGAGGTCTGATAATGAAAGCTGGGACAGGACAAGGAGCAGCCACAGATAAAAGAAAGTGAGAAGAAATCTGTTTTCGGGCTTGTTAATGCTTGGCCCCTACAGGGCACTGTCATGATTAGCTCTCCATATATTTCCATAATTTCTGTGATGCTCTTGAATGTCCTGCTGTGTGCATCTTCAGGAATCTCAAAATGCTGTAATGATCAGAGCTGCTGAGGGTCTGGCCAGAGACACCCCGCTGCTTGTAAGCAAGACACGGTACAAAAGCTATCTTCATAATGACGCTGATAATAACTAACAACTATGTCACGCTAGGACTTTGAAAAACAACATTTCAAGAAGTCGCATGATGCATTTCTTCCTGAAAACTTTTTACTTTGCACGAACAGGCCAAATAAGCTGATATCATCTCATAAGGCGAAGATACAGAATGAAAGAGATGGTCATTATGGACCAATTATTTTGAGACCCTGGGTGAAAACTGTAATCTTGCTCGCTTTCAGTCTCTCCAGATGGTTGTGATCTCTGCTCTATTAGCAGCTGTATTGACAAAAGCAGCAGACCTGGCTGTGGAGTGTCAGTAAATAGCACTCTGGAAGCTGCTGAACTGTCTCGAATACAGTGGAATAATTAACTCTGAAATGGATTTGGCTTCCTCTCTAAAGAGCAAAATTAGCTTTTGTTATTCAGTCACTCTGCTTGCTGATCACGCAGAGAATCCAACTGCTTTCTTTAAACCTGTTGAACACAGCTCTAGCGCTGCACAGGCTTTAATACTGGACTGATCTCGTCAATCCCAGAAGCGAAAAATGGAACTACAAATGACTTCTCTCAACGTGACACAAAAGCGGACAATACTGAAAGGCCGCTGACTGAACAAATGCATTCCTATTTGGATGTTAAAGGGACTCACTGATGCCGTCCTCTCATCCCTTTATGACTTTATGATAAAAGAGGGCTGTTGGATGTCCACAGCACTGAATAGGTTTGGAGCAATATTGCACTGAGAAAGGAAAAGGAGGGCACTTCATTTCCTTTTATTGACTTTGGAGAGCAGTGTTGTCGTCACCAATACAAAGAACTGTGTAGCCTGTCTGTATGTATTCTCAGCGTCTGATGAGGTAAAACCTCTCGTGTAAATGTGACAATTTCTGCTCATGTTGTCCTTTAAGGGCAGTTGACTGGATCATATGGAACGTTCTGTTAATTGTGTGTGTGTGTGTGTGTGAAACCAATGTAGTTTGGTCTACAATGTTATCATGGTATAAGGTTCCATTTTTTAGCTAACAATTAAGTTGCATCTGTTCATATTATTTAATTGACCAGCGCTAACATAAACTAACAATGAACATGCATATTTTTATCAACATTAACAAAGATGAATAAATTCTGTAACAAATGTAATGTTCATTTTAGTTAATGTTAGTGGTGTTGGGTTGGTGTTGTAAAGTGTTACCAATATCATATAATAGCAGTGATGATGATCATGCACTTTATTTAATATACATATACATACATATACACACACAGTATGTGCACAATTATTATGCAAGTTGATATTCTGATCATATTGTTTTTAGTGAAAGCAGATTTTACCAATTCCAAACAACATTAATCTCGATGCCTACTATTAATTTTGTATTTAATTATTTATAAGCAGTTAATGCGTATTTTCTTCTCCACCTGAAATATTTCTTATGGGCATTTAATCATTTTTGACTTTTTAGTCTGAGATAAAAACTCTCCTTTTTTGTGGCAAATATACCTGTAAAAGAAAACGTGCTTTATAATTATGCAAACCTGAACATAACAAGTTTTTTCCACTTCCAACCTTGGACAATTATCTATCATCTATAAATGATTAAATTCAAAATGAATAGTAGTTATTAAGATTTAAAAAAAAACTCAGAACATCAACTTGCACAATAATTATGTATGTATATATACACATAGACACTGTATATTTTAATTCAGCACTGCATTTACACATTTAAATTGTATGTTTTATAACAGTACTTACAATGCAGAATTTAAATAATTATTTTTACATTATAACAATGAGAATGAGGTGTTTTTTGTGTTACAGAGTGGTTTCAGGATGCAAACAGATAAATAAAAGTAATTCTGATAACAAGCTTAAATTTCTCTATGAGTAGTTTTTCCCCCTTTTGATTTCGATGTGAAAAATGCTGTGTTGAAGGTATTTGTCAGATTAAACCACATATAACAGTTTAAAGTGGATGGATGATATTTCTGAAGATTAAGCATATCTTCTTCTTTAAGCTTACAAAAGAACAAAAAAGTCCAGTTCTGTTTTGGAAATATAGCTGTAAGAAAGCCTGCATGTTATATCCATCTCCCTCTCCTCCCTTTCTTTCTTGATGTGCTCCCCTTCTCTCTTCAGTAACAGAGCCATTACAAAATTGGCCAGGAGTAAAGAACAGTCACATTACAGCAGAAGAGTGCAGTGTGAACTGAAGAAAAATAAACAGATGTCCAATGCCTGCTGTATTACTGTCTCTCCCATGCGGTTCAACAGAACCATCGTGCCTTTGAGACAAACCAGCCCACCTTGCAGAGCAAAACAGCATCATTCACAAATCCTCTCATCAGCGTGACATTTGTATGGAATGAGGAAACTACTGGCTCCATTCAGAGAGGAAGCTTAAACAAGGCTGTCTACATTTGGCACACAGTATGTGATAAATACCGAATGAAAGTGAACTTAAATCCATGACGACGCAACAGGAAAACAGGCAAAATGTTTGTCTGTCGATGTGACCGCATTCTGCTACTATGGCTACAAATGCTACATGGACAACTGAGGAGTTGACTGAGTAATACACAGAAATTAGCAGTGGTTCCCATGGCAATGGAATTGACAAAGCAGTTGATTTTTAAATAGTACTCAACAGCCATTACAGCACTTTGCAGGATTGCTCGGGGTAACCTGAATGAAATTATAGCTACATAAACTTACAAAAAACTCAGGTGCTAGTAAATATTCTGAATAAATAAGGCAAAGTGGTTTGGGGGACATGATGCTCTCACTTTATTCAGGAGCTGTAAAGTGTAATACATGTATTTTGTGTTGCCTGAATGACTTCTGTCTTAAAGGGATACTGTGGTTCATCTTCAAGTGCTGGTCCCCATTGACTTCCATAGTTTGGAAAAAAAACACTGCAAGTCAATGGGGACCAAATTAAGGTGATTTATTTCTTTTTAGGAAGCAATAAATCATTATATATATATATATATATATATATTATATATATATATATATATATATATATATATGAACAAAATTATTGAATTATAGTTAAATAATTCAAGGTTTCAGGGTTGCCTTGGCATTCAGGATGCATAGTGTTAAAGTAATCAAAACAGAAAGTAGAGGATCTAAGACTATTTTAATCTTAATAAGTGGAGGTATTTAAACAATTTCAGAATTTGTTTTTATCTAGTTAAATTAAACTGTCAGAAAACTAATTAAAAAACTCCTGAAAAAAAGAAAACTAATATGAATAACATATAAAACTAGTCAACTTTACTAATCAACCATATAAAGGGGAGACCGGGTTGATTTGAGTCTGTGGGGAAGCTGAGGGTGACTACCTTAAATAAAAAGGGTGATATGACCACACATATTTGAAAAGTTCAGCATTTTAGCCCCGCTGTGATGAAAGAGGCCTAATATTTCAGAATAATGGGTAAATACATTTAAGTATTGGTATGATCCAAGGACTCATGCTTTTTGTGTCTGAATAATTACTGACAAATCTGAAACATCACTGCATATGTAAGCATTAGCATAATATTAGCTCTAAACTGCTGGATCATGCAAGTTTGCTAAAATGATAAGTGTTACCTAGGGTAAGTTGAGCCAGTGGCGTACTCCTTCTTATGATTATAAAGTATAATTTTACTGTAATTCTACATGATATTTCATTAGTTTTAGACCAAGCATTTTTGATTTTGTTCTTTGTTATGGACTTGATTGTGTACTAAAATTTTTAATAGGCCTTATTAATGAAAACTGGCCTTTGACGTTTTTATGAAATTGCATTTCCCTGCGACATTTATAAGTGGGATGTGGAGCACTATTAGCCCATTTCTGCGAGGTCAGTTGCAGTCTTTTTGTTCAGAATTTTTTTAATAATTGTAAAAATATCTTCAAAGTCAACCTATTGTCTTGAGCCACAGGCTGGGAAACTCCCTTTATGAAAGAAAGTCCGTCACAAGACTCTCACACAGATTTTTAGAAGTCATTTATATTGAAATTCTCTTATTTTGATATAGCACAAGGTGAAAATATTCAGATTTACTTCAGTGTAATCAGTGGCATAGTTTATATTTTGTAAAGACATTTTTAAAGCAGGTTTTTTTTTTTTAGATCCAAAGTGATTATTCCCAAGGCTGCACCACATCCTGAAATAATATACATATTTAAGGTGGACCCATTACTGTCATGTGTTCACTTTAAAGACTTTAAACTCCCCCCACTCCCTACTATAAAGCATCAGGGTTTCACTTACCAATGCAGTAACAGAGCAGTACAGAGAGCAGTATGGAGACAGCCATGGCACTGAGGGCCGTGCACCTCCATGAGCAGTACTTAGAGGACTTCTTGAACTTGAAGGCGCTGCGGGAGAGTGTGTTACGGGGCAGGGGCCGGGTCGGGGGCGAGTAGACCGCCCCCGTGGCCATGGTGTAGCCTGGCGTGGCCGTGCTGAACAGAGGAGTGGTGCCAGTGCCCGTCTTAAAGAGAAAGTGCCTGAAAGAAAGAAAAAGAGAGAGACAGAAAGAGAAAAGCGATTAACATTTTCTCTCATTTTAAAAGATAGACATTTTAAACTATTTTGCATTGAATAGCTTTAGGCAATAAAGATTAATGCTAAGAACTTGTAAGATCTGATACAGTTCATAAAATCAGAACCAGTTTTATTATTTTTTATAAGCATTTAACAATCACATCTACAACTATTCACGGAGAGCTCTATATATTAACTCTAAATGAGTTTAAAGGAATAGTTTCAGCAGCACAGATTGTTCACAGAGAAGGGCGCAGTACAGGAAGTGAGGCGTACAGCCCTCCCAAACTGCCCTGCTCCTGTACGTCTCCCGCTAAGCTACTGTCACCCTCTCCTGCTGATTGGCACTTAAAGTATGATTGGCTAACAGAAGACCTTGGCATGTGGTAATTATGCTGGGCAGATATTACCAGCCCTTTCTGTTTGCTTGAACACCACAGAGAAAATCTAGCCCTCTTCACTTTTCAACCTTTACCGAACACATCTCAATCAAAGCCCTAGTGTTTGACTTCCCTTTTAGCCTGCTGTGTTTCTTTGCCCAAATAAAAGTGGAGAAATGGGAAGAGTTGTGTGCGAGCGCGTGTGAGTGGCACTTTCCACTATAAATCTGGAATCAGTTGATTGGACTTGAGAGGCGGAGGAAAAAGCTTTTTCTAATTAAAAATCACCAATGGTATTGCTTCATCAGCAGAAGAGGAAAAAATTACTGTTTTTTTTTTTTTGCATTGAAAGATCATATTATCCAAGATGTAGGAAGTGGGAAAAACACAGGTCTTATGTTCAGGTTTTACACTTTTCATAAAAAAATTAATAAATAATTTGTGTTTAAATGTATAGCTCAGGACACCTTATGGCAACTTCCATCCAGCTGACTTTCCTTATATAATGTCAATGTATTTTTCTAACAGTAGTAATGTTTAATAGATTTTTTGGGGGAGTGTCAACTTTATGATATGTGTCTATACAGAAATTACCTGTGAAAAACAAACCTGAGAAACATTTACTGGAGATAAAAAAAGTGAGAAATCTCCCCGGTCTCCCCAGTACACATATTAAAGAAGGCCTAGACATAACCCTCTTCCACAACATGAATTCCCCTTCCTTTGTTAAACAAAACATCTCACAAGCTTGCAGAGCTAAGCAATTCTCTAAAACTGCATGGTTGTCTGTTCGATTGCATTCTTTATGTTGACAGAATGACCCATGAAGACACTGAACAATGGAACAAACAGATGATTCGAGCTGCGATATCAAATAACACTGAGCACTAAATCCAATTAGCGAGACAATTCGACAATGTCTCTGCATTCTAATGCAGCGATAGAGAGAAAGAGAGACAGCAAGAGAGAGAGAGAGAGAGAGAGAGAGAGAGAGAGAAACTGTGCTCTTGTTTTAGTGCAGTAAACAGTTGCTGCCAACTCACTTTTACTCTAACATTATCAGTCAACCCAATCAAAGCCAAGATGCTGTGCAAGGCATTCAGGATTTAATCTAGTAATGCAGGAATATCTAAGAATTAGTCAAATTAAAATGTTAAAGGCTGTGTAACTTGATTTATGCAAGTGGTGAATCGATTAGCATATTAGTGGATTTTTATTGCAACTTAATTTAAAGCAATTATTCCTAAGAAAGTTCCAGTGTCAGAAGCGGCTGCCAATCAGGTGCCTCTAGATAATTTGCATTCATTGGCTAACCCAACAAGGAATGCAAGAGATATAATAAAGGAGGTTGGGACGGTGCATGACTGCTTTGTCTAAATTCAGTTGGCTGAATATGGGACCTTGGCCATTTGGTTGGCTCAGCACTGGCCTTCTGTTTGAGGGGGTCTGAGATGGGGTGTGGGTCTGGAGATTTAGCACTTTGGTTGGCTCAGTGTTGGGCTTGGCATCAGCAGCTGGCACCAAGAGAAGACTCAGGAGCACATACCCGTCCCCATAGTCGCCCTCGTGGCATACGGGAGGGAACACATCCATCTCTATTAAGTTGTCATGCCCGTTTTCAAGAACTGCTTGCTTTGCTAATTTTCTACATGAGAAACACAAACAATTAGAATAAAGGTCGTCAGTGCTTTCTGGTGATGAGACAGTCAAGGTATTTCTAATTATGAGTTTGGCAGCAAATCCACAGAGAAAGAGCTTCCCAGACAGCAGTCTAGAAATCATAGCTGAATGTACCCCGAATGAAAGACAGACCCGCACACATGAAAAGACTCATAAAACAAGTATACTGCAGTTTTATGTTCCATGTGTCAATCCGTTTTCCTCTAAATGGAAGCACTAACATGCTCTGATACAGAGGTATATTTATTATGGCGAATAGAGCCACAGAATTACTCGAGCACACTCAATGACTGTAAAGTGTTATTGGTAGGCTCTCTACATCCACTATGAGCTAAGTGTGAGAATATATTAATTACTATACTTCCTCTACATTGAATCTCTAGAGATACACATAATCTGAAGCAGTGGTTTTCTATGAGTGTATTTTTGCTGCGAAACAACTGAGCATCTGTGACAGCGGAATTTGAAGTTGTAGAGAATAGCCATAAAACTCTATCAGTAAATTTGAAGTCACGGACAAAAGTTGCAAACTTGTCAATCACTTTTGCATCATATTTCACACAGATATGTGGTGCAAAAGGGAGAGTATATATATAAGATAACTTTCTACAAGTGTGCAAATCTCATTGCAGGAATTCACATACTAATTTTACATTGGTACAAAATTTGTCCGTTGCTCCACATTTTTGATGCAGGTGTGTGAATGTGTTTTGCACCATATTCACTGCAGTAATAGTAGCAAAAACATGTCAGCATATGAGTTTCTTGATTGTGATTCATAGAATAGAATTTGTGCACCTGCAATGAAGGATTCAAGAAGTTGTAACTGTTGTGTTGTGTTTGTGGGCGAGAGAAAAATATCTTCAAGTCTGCAACTTTTGTCTGACTTCAATTTTTTCTGATACACATGTGGCTATTTTCTACAACTACAAATTCTGCTGTCACAGACACTCGGTTGTTTTGCACCAAAAATACTTTCATAGTTTTCAATTTGTGGGTCGTGACCCTGAAATGGGTGGCAGATCTGGTCTGGTAGAGCTGCAGGCAGCAGGGGAAAGCAATGCTAAAAGGTCAATAATAAAATGCAACTAACCATGTAATTATGTGTTATTAGGATGTAAATATAGGCTCATCAACTTTTATGAGGGAGAAAACAATTTTTCCCATATCTTGTTATCTCATTGACATCAAAGGCCATGCGTGCTCCTCTTGGAAGCTAGTTAAGTTATCAACATAGACAGCTTGTGTGACAAGCCTTCAGCCTTAAAAACCATGAAAAAATACAAGATAAAGGAAAATATTATCCAGACTACATGAAATTCAGGTTCACTTGGTTTGTGCTGACCACAATGTGTTTCATGAGTCCACACTTAACATATAATAAATAGAGTAGAGGTTATGTGTATTTGGCGTGCTGTCTTAGGTGAGGGCTCTGAGCTCGAGATTTTGTACCCCCCAACCGCCACCCCCACGACAGGTTAGTACAGAAATAGTTGTAAGTGTGGAGAAGGGGTGGCGGAGGGATTCCGGAAAAACTGCCAAGGAACAGAGGCAAGTCTGCTGTGTATATATACACACCTTTAATTGTCACTGAAACACCAGGCTCTCTCTCCACCAAGCAACGATTCTAATCACCTGAACTCTGAACAACTGCACTCAATCAGCACACCCTCATCAGCCCCAGTATATAAACACACACCTCAGTTTAGTCTTTGTCTGTCCTCGATTTGGATAAAGACTCTCTATCCCGTGATCTCCTGCATTCCAAAGAACGCGCTCCTGTGGACGATCTTTGCTGAACTCTACTATTATCTCCTGGTATTACTCCTGTGAAGAACTTATCTCTCTAATGCTGGGGTGTGTGCTTCCCAATCTATATTCACCATCCTACATAAGAATATTCCTGTTATATTGGCCCCCTGTACTCAGATTTCCTTTACCAGTTTATGCTGTAAGACAGATAATAAAGTACTGGATTTACTAATCTTCCCGTCCAGCTTGTGTATATATCCTGACACTTATCTTGCTAATTGCGTTTATTACTGATTGTGCACCTCATGATAATTAGGTTAACTATCTGAACGTGCTCCTCCAGAACTTTGCTAATAAACCGTAATTTATGCAGTGAAGTTATTGGCTGCTGAGACATTTATAAATGAGCAATAATTAAAACATATTTATCAATGTTTCATTTCACTTCATTCTTGCTTATTTATGCATGCTAAACAATTTTAGAACTGTGCAAAATGAAGACCAAAAAGTGAAACCACATGAGAACAACTGATCTAAGGCCATGAGGCAATGTGACGTTTCTCATTACTCTCCACAAATTTCCTTGTGGGTTGAAAACTGATGCATGGATTCCAAGAGTAATTCAGTATGACTTTGCACATGACCTCTTTGTTTTCCTGCATAACGCCACCATGACCTATGCTCTAACCAACTCACCCTTCTGACCTCATAGCAGGAGTTCAATTCTTTACTTTAAGTTTTTACAACAAGTGACTTGCAGAAATGTAACTCAATAACACGACTTGACCATATGCTCGTCGGGCTTGAATTACACCGACTGGCCTGCTTTTATACAAACCACACAACAGCCTTTAAAATGATTTATATGTAGTTTTAAATTCATTTTTGCCCTACCTTTCAAGAAAAACGAATAGAAAAAGAGACATAGACCAACTCTGGGAAATTTAACTATGGAAAGGCCAATTTATGTCACTTTGTGAGGAAAATTATGAATGTTAATGACATTTTATGATGATTCCTGACACTTTCAATTCACTCTATTGTCACAGTTCACATGGCATTTATAGTCATATAACACTGGGTTTCATCACAGTTAAAAGGATCATAGCAATAAGAACAATTGTGGTGCAGGCTCGAAAATAGCTTAGAATTACTTTGAATGTCGAAATTAGACTCTTAGTAAAATTTTAAAACAAAGTTCATTCATCATGCATTTAAAAGAGATATAATAGAAGACGATAAAAACCAGAGATGAGATCTCCAGCTGTAGTGTCTGTGGACTGAGTGGGGCATCTGGTGTTTGGATAAGACAGGATAACGTTCCTTTGACACAGAAGACAGCGAACAGGGATTTCGGAGTATGAGGGATGGGATAACCATTGTTAATTGATTACAGCAGGCTGGAAATTGCTATGCTAATCCATGTATCGCCTTTCACATTTGTCATCCTCTGACAAAAGCCTTTACAGAAGATTTAGGAAGTGGGAACTGGAAAATAACTTGACAATGCATATATAAGGCAGCGTACTCGAAGATAGTCTACTTAAAAGAGAATACAATTTCTGAAATTTTCAGACGTGGAATTACTATCCGGAAAAGACCAATGACCTTCATAACTAATACATGTTTATTTTATATCAGTTTTATGCCTGATTCATGCTAACCAACAGACCTGTGCTTCACACTTATATCTGTAGTCAATCTAAAGTTCTTATTTTGCCTAGTGGTCTGATAGCTGATATAAAGCTGAATAAAATAATACCAATTTTTTTAACATTTATATTTAAGAAATTTGAAATCATTTGAAAATGGATTAAAAAATAAACGTGTAAAATAAATATGCTTAGTCTTTAGATGACAAAGAATTTTTCACAAATAAATAAATATTTAATAAAAAAATAATTAAAAAGTAATACACAGTAACCGACAGCACACAGAGAAAAATTACCTAAATTTGACAGTGGGCAAATGCATAAAGCGCAGCATACTTTGAAATCACAAGTTTAAAGTTTAAAGCATTCAGTTACCATGGACCGACCGTCACACAGAGAACATGTGATCATACTGGATAAAAATGCACACTTCACAAGATCTCACAGCTGGATTCAACTAAGTTTGCAAGGTTTGTGAAATAAAATGTTCATTAGTCATTCAAAGATGTGTTTAAATGATTTGCATATTTGCTTAATGCTGACGGCAAACACGAAAGTATTATAATGTTTGCCTTTCTATTAGTAATAATATAAAAGCAATCTTTATAATAATTTTGTATACATGAATTCCTTTGTTAAACCATTCTATCTGCTTATTAGACAGACTTCTATCCATATTAGACAGAACTGTTTACAACGACAGTAAACAAGAGGGAGAATGTGTATACAGTAGGGTTGGGTATCGTTTGAATTCTATCGATTCCAATTCCTATTCGGATTCTGCTTATCGATTCCGATTCATATTGATTCCTAGTTTCGATTCCATTAAGATAAAAAAATCCAATATAAAATGCTTTGTCTTTTTACAAAGCATTCTGTTGCAGCTGAGTAACATGAGCAAAATAATGATGACTTATAGAACCAGGCCTAAATTATGCTAACATTTAGGTTTTGACTTCACATCACAATGGAAGTAGAAAGAGAAAGAACAAATGAATAAAAACCATAACCTCTATGTGAAGGAAAATGCAAATAGGGTTATTTGCAAATAAATGCAAATAGGGTTATTCTCAAGGAGCCCATATTTTTCAATGCTGCCTGCAGTGTGTTCTTCAGTGAACATTTGCAAGTTATACAAGTGACAAAGGACAAAGTGTCAGTACTGAATGATCCTAAGCACTTAAATAAGCCTGTGCTGAGTGGCATTTCACAGGTGCTGTGTGTTTTGTCTGCGTGGACTGACTGTTCCCTGTTCCTAAACTGGTGTTGAAGATCATAGATAAAATAACCAAACATCTAAGGGCTCTTGACAACTGGCTGGGCTTGGCAGGATGATGTGTGATTGTACTCGGAACATGATTCGCTATGAGTCATCAGGCTTTCACACTTTTTTTTTTAATTACAGTAACTCCTATTGATGTTATATTGATTGATGATGCTTTACTTTAATGATAATTTGATGCCTGGTTTTGTTCTGAAGCAATAAATCACTGCTCTTTAAAACAGCTTACCAAAGACAAAGACAAAGACAACAAAACAAGGTAAAATGTTCATTGGGCACTTTCTCAGTTTACTGTCTTTTGCCTGAGGAAAGATTTATTTAAGGCTTTAATTACTTTTCCTCGTCATGACAGGCATATATCTATAATAAATGAGATTTTGTAATCAAGTGCAATAAGCACTTCCTTCTCTCGTGTGTTGGCGAAAGTCGTAAAGTCTATCTTTAGCTTTTGAACCTCTAAAGGCGTGACATGGGAGCTGACCTATGAGTCAAAAGTGCTTTGAGATTCCTGTGTGCGGCTGATGAGCACTTTGCTGATTATCTCCACATAGAGAGTAGCTTGAAAATAGGGCCTTTTTGATATGTTCAAAAATAAAATAATGTTCAGAACAGAGTATGTTGCAAGATGCGTTATTTTGCCTAGAGCAAGAAGCGAGGTTTCGGAATGTCAAGAGATTAGTGTTCTCTCTCATTTCAAGATAAATACATTACCACTCCATCTTTAGGAGAACTTGTATGTTAACAGCCTAAGAAATTCACCATGCATTAAACAGTACTAATAGACTACTGTAAGACTTAGTAATATGAAAAATAAAAATAACATTAAAACAATGACAGCGTAATGGGAGAAGAAGAAGTTGTTGTCTCTTCACTCAACATACAGTACATACGTTGGTCTTTAGAAGCAGGCTCACCAGTTGCCTGATTTGCATTTATATTTGAAATTCTCAGACTCTGAATGTGGAGATCTTGAGTTATTTTAATCAGTTAAGGACCGGCAGGTGTCTCAAGAGGCTTCTCATGTTTCCCTATTCCCCACTTTAACAGTATCATCAAATAATGATGAGAGTAAAGACAGTAGAGTGAGGTAATTGACTGTACGAAAGCTAGAGTCATGATCGTTTAGACTGAATTGCCTGTTTAGCACAATTTGTTTGCAATTACAATGTGGAATGTGGAAGCATATGCTCAGACGTGCTTTGCATTTCACCATAAGGTTCATGACAATGTCAATAATGGCTTAAAGGTACAGTCAGTAATTGCTGAAACAATGCCACCTGAGCCCTGGGAACCAATCGTTCATGCTCGTAAACACAGAAACGCAGTCTTCATTGAAGCATTTTGGAAGTCAGTCACTGGAGCAATTTACTATACCTAACAGCCTGTCTTTTAAACAAATTCTGAATTTTTCTTTTAATGAAATTTATGTCAAACATCCACTAAAAAACGTCAAATGATAACTTATTCCAGTGCAGGTAAATTAGAAGGACGCATTTAAGGACAGGGTTTTGCAATTTTCTCCAGCGGCTAATGCAGTCTACTGATTTTTGTCTTTTTTACATTTCTTCAGCCAGCGTCTATTGCCTCAAACAAATCAATGGACTTGTTCAGGAACACATGTTGTGAAGAGTTTGTATTTCCCCTCTATTCCAGCACATTTTCATCCATTTACTTGTGCTGATGTTTTTCATTATTTTCATCCAAACTTTACCATTGTGCCTGTCGGGGAGCTAGATGTTTTGTTTATTTGAACTCTAAAAGTCAGTCTGTATCATGTAAACAGTTGTTAAGTAAGCTCCATGTCTTACTTGGAACACGGCACCTTTTTAACCAAAGCTGCTACACGCAGTCATGCAACAATGTGTGCTTTCAAGCGTAACTGAACGAGTGTGTGTTTTAAGAGTGTTTATCTGAAAAGATGCGCCACTATAGTACGGATTTACAAGCATCTGTGAGTGTCAGAGAGCCTATTGAATGTGTGTGGTCCAGTGTGGACTTCCTCGGGATATAAACAGACATTTTAGCTCTCTTGCTAATATCTACAGAAATCTACATAATGCTTTGTCCTCCGTGAGTGGAGGACCGCCAAGTTATTTTCGGGGATATGGTGTGACCACTGAGATGAGAGAGAGATGAACAAAAACAAATAGCAGAGCGTACGCTGGAAAAGAGACAGAAAGCAAAAATATGTGGCTGAACAACAATGGACATAACATCAAAAATCTTGCTGTGGTTGACATGACAAAAAGTTAAAGAGCAAGATGGCCACTTAGAAATAGTGAGTTGTGTGGAAAAATGGGAAACAGAGGGAAAGACCATAAAGGAAGTGTAGCTGTTGGATATTCCTGTTTTGGGACCACTGTGTCCATGTGAAGGGCCATGAAGTGAAACTCCAGGGCGGAGGTGCTGAAGCAGGTGTGTTATTCCTGGATCTCTCAGCACTGTGTTTGCACTGGCGCTCATAAAATATAAACTCAAAAGCAAGACACTCATCAGTACTCACATGCCTGTAGACCTTAGTCGGGGTATGTGTCATATTTAATTTAATGCAAGTGAATACAAAGCTGTGAGTTTGAAGTACAGTCTGTTTAATGTCTATTATTTTTTAATGTATTTTTGTCTCACAATACCAATATTTTAGTAGTCTACAGTATTCCATTAAAAGTGAAATTACACAACTCTCAATATTACTTTCAACACCACAGCAAAACGTATTAACATTATTAATTAAAATAATTAAGTAAATTCCATTTTATATAAATAAACATAGAACACATTTTCCATGTTTCCATTATTCAAGTAAACATATATTACAATAGTTATGAATAAACAAACATAATAAATATAAATACACAGTACTTGTCAAAATTGTTGCAAGATTAACATTAATACCATTATTTAAATGCAATATGTTGCATGTTTATTTTAAGGCAAACAGACTGTATTTACATGAATACCTTTTTGAAATGGACATTTTAATTGAATTTGAATTTGACCATTCATGCGTGAAGCTGTATTACACTCCATCTGTACTGTAGTAAAATACTGTCAAAAGGTACTGTTGCATTTACTTTCCATTTATA
The DNA here is from genome assembly GCF_003368295.1 of Carassius auratus. Classification (NCBI taxonomy): domain Eukaryota; kingdom Metazoa; phylum Chordata; class Actinopteri; order Cypriniformes; family Cyprinidae; genus Carassius; species Carassius auratus. Next base: position 397,633 of record NW_020528142.1, read on the forward strand.
TTTACATTTACTGTCACATTCACATTTATTTCAATATGAACTTGGAGCCATTTACATCCCTAGGACATTTTCAGAATGACAATTTTCAGATTTTGTTGGCTTGATACTCAGGTACCATTAGCCACTGAGCAGACTGTACATATATCCCTCAAAGCCTCACTCTCATTTACATCAAATTGAATATTCCGTCTATCCAGACTAAGGTTTATAGCTTTCAGGCTGTGGAGGGGAAGTGAGGCTGTCCCTTTTTCTCTTGACTGCCTTTTATCAAGTATTTTTAAAGAAAGGCAGTAAGACATTTAGCATAATGACAACATCACTTACCAAAAGTTTCTCGAAGGACCCTCATTTCTCTCTCTGCACTCACCCCCACTCTGTCTGTCTCGGTGCTTATATCACGCAGGATGAATGAAAGGAGTGCGAGGTGGTAACATCGCTTAATGGGGGAGGCTTAGTCATTATATATACAGTGTCACTAGAAAGAGTAGATCAAAACCAGAGAGAGGCCATTACGGTGCTAACGTGCAAACCCCTGAAACAAAGCGTTCCCTTCTGCTAGTGTTTAAAGACCCCTCAGAGTCTCCACCGAGCTTACAGCCTCACTGATTTATGTGAGGAAAACAACCAAGCCGTATCCTCCCCTAAGCTTGGCAAGGCCTCAGTCACTCGCACTCTGGGATGTTAGCAGAGTCAGCAGAAGCCCTTTTTGACGCAGCCATGTTATAAACCGTTTTGTGAGACTGATGATAAACAGAAACCTCATTTTGACTGATGCTGGTCAAAAAATCCTCTATGAATGATGAATGTAAATTATATGTTGAGGCTTATTAGTATGTCTATTAGTATTAAAAACTGCAGTGCTTCGAGGGAGAGAGAGGGAGAGAGAGATATAAAGGTCACGAGTCCTGCTGTGTGAGGAATGTCAAAAAAAGGACCTTTCCATTACACAGGTCACACTTTTGGATGTAACTGCACTGGTGTGTGCGATTGCGTAACTGACCTACTCTCCAGCGGCACATTGCTGCCCAGGACCCAGCTGTCCTGCAGCGGCACTGACTCGGGTGTGGTTTGCAGTTCGGCGGGGAGGGCGGCCGGAGGGGCCGGGCTCACGTTCCTGCGGCTGCTCAGAGAGTTGTGGTTCAGCGCCGTCACCGACGGCTGCTGCTTGTGCGGGGGCGGCACCGGTGGCAGCGTGGACGGGCCCTGCTGGTGCTGATTGGATGGTTGCTCTGTGGAAAGAATCAAACGGAACTGGGTGAACCAATGGCAAGTAACGCTGTGCAGATGTAAACAGTTGTCCTTGGTAATTAATCGTGTCAGTTTATGCAAATGTGTCTGGATGAATGTGCTTTTGCCAAAGAACATCTGGGACATATTACAGTAGGGTGATGATGACTAACTATTTAGTACCCACCCCCACCAGCTGTCGAACAGAGTATATGATGACAACGACACATATGCACGCACACGTACACATATGATTGAGACGATTAGACATCCGCTTTCACATGTGCCAGGGACACTTATCTGTCATAATTGCAGTAAATCCACCCTTGGGTTTGTTTGGGATCGCACCACGTTAACAAGAAGTGTATGAAGCAGCAGCGTTTGGCTACTGGGGCTTCATTGCCAGTCACATTATTGATATTTCAGTGAAATTTCATAGGCAAGGAGGTTCATTGTTTATTGTCAATAATGTAGCCATGTAGGAAGCACAGCTCACATAGAAGTCAAGCCAAGCTTTCTGCATGAGCAACTTGAACATGTCCAAAATCTACATGTGGAATTTTCCCACGAGAGCACAGATTTCTACTGAAATTACTAACTTTAACTAGGTTGCCAGGAAACTGCCTTCAATTTAAAAGACTAGTTGTGATCTTTCATGTGTCCTAATGTTTCTGTAAAGGAAGTGGCATAGACAAAGCTAGTGAAACAGTGTATGCTAACTCCTTATAGACCCTTTTTCTTGGCATCTTTCTGTCCTTCCCTCTCCTTAAGGCTTCACACAGTGAGACAGGTCTCAATAGCCAGAGGCACATAATCAGAGCCTTAACAACACCTTTGCAAGCTCCTTAACACACAAACTTCTCTGGCCATAGCACAGAGGTGAGAAAAAGGGGAGGTTTTAAGGACCGATTAAGCTGTGTACTTAGCATTAGCCTACAACTTACTACGTCGATTTTGAATCGGGGATCTTAAGCAGCATTTGTCACATTGTAAGGGATAATGTCCTTCTTTAAACCTCCAGTGAGTCAAATCTAGAATGAGAAATTGAAAGAGAGTGCAAGAGATTACGTGCTGTAACTTGAAGCCAAAAAATCCTTTTTCCTTGAACACAGATAAGATGAAACACAATGATATGTATGCGAAGCAGCCTTTCCAGAAAGACAAAACCATTGCTTAACTTACTGCGCTCTGCTGTGTTACCCATATAGCTGTCTTTGATGGCAGAATGATACAGCAGGGTTGCTGTAAGAGCTAAGCAGAATGACAAACAGTGAGTAAGTGAGTGTGCAGGGCAGTTGAGAAGCTTCTGACAGATTTGGAGTCTCCTCTGGTGTGACAGGACTATTTTGTGGCATCTTTGACCTTATCTAGAGCTTCTTGTATGTGTCCGTTTCATTTTCTCTAATCTCCGGTTCCTCTCTTTGAAACATCTACAGGCTTGAAGATGCTTATGCTCGCAAATTATAATACAATAGGTTATAAGAATAATATATGAAAAGGGCTCTAGCTTTTCTTTCTCTCTCAGTCGTAGAATGCATGGCAAATGGTAACAGAATCTATGAGAGTTAAAAAAAATGTGCACAGAAAAATCCATATTAAACCCTTTGGCTCGTGATGATACATTGATGTGTAAAGACATAAAACGATTGGTCTGTGCAAGAAACTGAACAGTATTTATATGTTGTTTTTTTTACCTCTGATTCACGCAATGTCCGAACTGTTATAACTCTTGTGAATGTGCTTATAAGTGGTGAACACGCTTCACAGCAGCAAGCAGGTGAGGCATTCTTCTTCTTGCATTATGGTGGATTGCTGACTTATAAGTGCATTAAAACATCATATGTAAACTATACAGGAAATTTGACAAAAGTTTGAAAAACCTTGCTGTAGATTGTTCAAGGTTGCCAAGCAACATTGGAACTTGGCACATCATTATAAAATTCAACAGATGTACGGTCACAGGTGTGCAAGTATGCATAGACTTTCCAGTGGCTTCAGATGTACCTAGACAGATTCACAAGGATGAAATTCCTGCAAAAATAAGACTATTGTGATACCGTGATATATATGATTTTTGTCAAACAGCGCATCCCTAATGATGATGTGATTCAACCCCGGCGGTTCAGGTGTGTGTGGATGATCATGAATCAAAGAGGATGTTCTGACCACCCCCGCAGTATACTGGGATACAGTGTATTCTCTTTGAGTAAAAATGTGATGTGCTGAGAGAATGCAGGACAGTAAGAAAGGTTTGCTGAGAAGCTGAAAGAAGAAGACAGGTGTGGTGTGGATTGCTTAAGGCAACACACAGGTACATGAGTGCAAATCTGTTGGGAATCACAACACATCTAGCTTCTAGCTTTTGTCTGAACACATGTTCTGTATCTCCCATAAAAGTCATCCACACAAACACAAAACCTCAGGATGGGCTGTAACCCCAAAAAAGGATTGATCTATTTTTTGACCAAAACAAAGCAAGTACCTGAAACCCAGAGGCAATGAAAATGCACAGACAGCTTTCAGATTGGATTCTCATAACGTCCTCGGGGGAGTGCTTGCGTGCATTTCCGTAGTCTAGGTGTACACGTTCCATTGGGTCCTATCTACTTTGCAGCTGCCGGCTTCAAAGAACACAACAACAAAATCAAAAAACAATGGAGGGAGAGGAAAGAGGGACAGTTGAGCCTGTTAAAATTCAATTTCCAGCCACCTCTGCAACCGATGGCGCATGATACCACTCACTCCCATGATAATGAAACTGTCAGACATACAATCGTTGTGGAAAAGGTGCTCTTCTGGACTCAATTCGCTTTTGGCCCCAAAAGTAAACACAACTCTATATGCTTCCTGTGTCATTAGGCCTGGGGAATATACATTTTCAATAATAGGTGAAAGATTTTTAGCCCAAAGAACTCACAATGTGGTTCACAGGGGGGGGGGGGGTACAATATATGTACAATAGGTTTATATGTATATGATTGTTTATATATATTTACTGGAAAACAAGACTGATTAAGAAAATTGGGGTTTGCAGTACAGAACCAGAATTTATAAAGTAAAATAAACGTTTTCACAGCTTCATTTTAATCTTAGAAGTCAGAGTTAAGACCTGAAGCCACATGATACAACGGCAGATATCAAATTTTATTTTATAGTCTCTGGCTGTTTCTCGCCTGGCCAGCAGAAGTTGAATGAAATAAAGAGAGAGTAAATGAAGTGTGGGAGGAGACGATCAAGAGTGCTGATCTGACACACTCAGCATTTTCAGCAATTGCTCACCTTATCTCCATTTAATATCAGGGAGAAAGGTACATAATGTATTTAGTTTTACAGCACACTTGCACACACACACACACACACGCTGGGCGACAACTTTATAGTTGTTCTCTGAGACAGCTCTCCAATACGTCTCAATTTCGCTGCCATATGTTTGCAACACAGGTGCCATTCCACAGCGTAGATGGACATTTGTCACGCAGCAGGCTCTATTAGCCCCATCGTGTCTGTCGCTCTCCAGGGACTCGGCATAGAGACCCTTTACATGCCCAGTAACACTGTCTTAAGCCTGCTCTCTGACCTCCAGGCCTGACCCCTCTCAAAAGCCCATCCACGCCTCTGGTGATGGCAGAAGGGAAGTGTAACCCAGCTCCTGTCCCTCTCTTCTGGCTGGGAAAATGTAGTAGTTGGCAAGAAGGCCTGGAATGTCAGTCCCAGACGATGGATGGGACAGATGCAGGTTTTATGGCACCGAAATGCGATCGCTGACGGACGACCCTGCCTGCTGTAACTCATGGGACGTGACCCGTCATGCTCATGTGCAGCAAAAATATTTTAAGAGCCCTTTTGATTAGGATTTCATGGGCAGATTTGAAATTACAGCCAGTGCAATTTATCTCTTAATGGGGCTGAGTGATAGCTATTCAAAAAAAATAAAAAATATTGAAATTGATGCTTATCTGTACCAGCACATCTCGGGCCCGAGCTTGAATTTCAGAAATGGTTCATCAGCAGACATCTGACCTGCAGTGGATGCGTATGAGCGGGATACAGTGTGTGCAAGGAAACGGAAACACTAATGCCCTGACACCCAGAGTGTCAGTGCTTATATCCGCGCTGTCAAACTCTAGATTACCTCACATGTCCTTCACCCACACCTGTCAGAAAGCTGGGAGCACTCGGAGAGGCCTGTCATATCGAACATCCACCCCACTTCTTGTCTTACCTCAATGCTCATTTTGTAAACCTTTCCTCCTGAAAGAGGCTTTACAACGGAAAGGCCTGAGTCGCTCAATGGGGAGCGTCCATCAACGTCCATCAATGTCTCTTTGCTGCGTCCGCTCACAATGGCGGAGTTGGGCGAAGGGGGCGCAATGTAGTCAGACAAGAGTTGCATTTTGTGGGGAGAAAGAGAAGTGAATGGCTTAATGTGGTCTAACAGAGCTGTGAGAGGCAGAAAGCCAAAAAAGGACTGATTTTTTGAGGCAGACTGGTGGTACTTCCATTCATGAGGCTAATGAGACTTGTTTATTTATGGGTGAGGGGAAGAGAGAGGTTTGGTTCTTTTAGCTACGATGCAGGATTGCAAACAGAGGAAAGGACGAGGTTGTGTTTCCCCAGATTCTGTGATTAAAGAGAGTGGTATCATCTCTGATATCTAGAGCACAACTGGGCCGAGGCTAAACTCACTGTAGATGAAGCTGGCCACCAGCTCCACTGCCCTAGATTACAAAACAAGCGCTTGACTTAAAGGATTAGTTCAGCCAAACATGAAAATTCAGTCATTTACAAACCATCATGTTGTTCCCAACCCATTTATTCTTTCTTTCTTTTGTGGAGAACAAATTATAAATATACCAGTGCTGTCAAACGATTAATTGCATCCAAAATAAAAGTTTTTGTTTATATAAAATATCTGTGTGTACTGTGTATATTTATTATGTATAATATAAAAATACACAATATAACAATGAAAACATATTTAATTTAAAAAATATAAAAATATATATATATATATATATTTAAAAAAAGTCTCATGTGCTATATTAAAACTCTTTTAATGTCATTCAATGCTTTATGTGATAAAAGACCAAAATACACAGTTCAGAGTCATTATTCACTAACAATCAATCAGACCAGTATTGTGAACTTTTACATTTAACTCATTAAAAGTCCCTTTCAGGACATCATTAGTTGTCCCATGACTTAAATTTAGGTCTGTTCCTCTCATAAATATAATGTATGGTTTCTGTAGAGAGTACATAAGTCACATTGACTATGGGTTTGTAAACACATGAGTGAATAAATTATTACTGAATTTCTAGTGAACTATTCCTTAAACAAACATATGTCATAAGAGGGAGTGATTTTGAAGTTTTGAAGCTCCTGGATGGGCAGAGTTTTGCATTTTCATGGACTTTTGATGGAGAGATTTGAAGAAATGAAGACTGAGACGTCACGTCAAATGTGTTTCGAGTTGTTCTCGCTCATTCCCTCTGGAGGAAGCCTGAGAACATCACTTTTTTAGAAATGAAGAAATGAGAAGTTCAGTGTTACTTTATTTTATTGCGGCATGTCTGGCATTATGATAAGTGGGATTACTCTCTTTCCTAACTGAAAGGCCTGTAAAATGTCAGCTCTCTGTCGTCAATATGTGTCAAGATGCTAAATTGACATTTCAAAAGCGCACCAGTCGTTGAAAGCTAAAGCTGTCATTCGGAGGGCTTGACAGGAATGGAAGGAAAGGTTATTTGTCAACAATGTGGCGGCCTGTCATGTTTCACCTTGCAGAACTTCGCTCTTTTTCATTGGCGGGGGGATTAATGCAGGACGCAGTGGGGAGTGGGCGGCCATGCAAAAAGCTGAGTGACATATCAAACTCTCAACTTCCTCGCAGATAAACACATTACACAAAGATGATTCGCATCACTGCAACACAATGCAGCCAGACACAAAGTGTCAAAGCTTCTCTAAGATGCACGGATCACAGACGTCACATCAAATGATGTCACAACAGGACAGGCGCAGAAAGGAGGCTTTTGGACAAGATAGAAATAATGGCCAAAAGAAGCATCGTGCCTCCTCAGATTTTTGAGCAAATTAGTTTGTTAATTAATTCAACTTTTTTTTTTTTTTTTTTTTTACTAATAGTTACAAAAATAATCTAGCCTTGCATTACACGAGCAAGGAATATCATGCTGCCAAAAAAAAAAATAAAAAATAAAAAAAATCCATATACAATACAAAACTTTAATACAACAAACTTGCAGACTTGCTTGGTAAAGGTACATTCTGTCCTGGGTTGAACAAATCTCTTTGAGGAGCATGTTTACATCTGAGGAGCATGATTGCTTGTGGTGAGAGTGATTGTGAAGGACAATAAACAGGGAGCATGATTCACATGAAAAGCTTTCTTTCTGCTGAATGCAACTGGAAAAAAGAGAACTGCTTGATTAGCTAAAAGCCAGAGCTAAACTACAACAGATGCTTGACACTAGGACTATCATTTCATGATTGGAGGCTAAAATCTGTTTTCCCGTAAAGGAGAGATCAAGCCTTTGCCACCGTATGCAGGCCTCTCATCTCTTTGTGGGGGATCTGGACAGGACACCACGTCCTCTGATCAACGACCCAGACAGAATTGAAAATGCCTCTTTTGTGTTACGTCTATGGCTGACAGGTGTGTGCGCATTTGTGCGGGCGGGTGACCGAGGGGAAAGAAGGGGCCCAATATGGGTGCATCGAAGAGAAGACATCCATTCTTCAAAAAAGGAGGTGGGGAAAAAAGAAAAAGGTGGGTGAATCAAGGTCTCTCCTGCTGTCTTTTCCTATTTTGCCACCACTAGCGCGGGCTTCTGGCCTCTAACAGCCAATTTAGCATCAACCCCCAACAGAGAACAGCCATTACTAAAGAGTAATGAACAGAGGCAGAAGGGACAGCTCACCACTCGACTCACTCTGCAAATTTTCGACCAGTCTGTGGCACTGTGGGAGATATGTGGGCTCCTACCTTCAAAGAACTGCAGACAGTGGCTTTGAACGGTTATTAATGGGGGTATGTCTGAGGTAAAGCAAAGGGCCCGCATTCTGGGCGGCGCAGCTGAAATTGTAGGTCAAGCAAATGGAAAGGAGGAAGCTGAGTTCCCTGTTCTTGATCCCGCTCGTCAAACATTCGGACAGTGTGCTATTTATAAAAGATAAATATCAGCAGGTTGTGACATTTATCTGCCTGGCTGTCTATGATTTTCTGAGGGACAAAGTGGTTTTTAAATATTGACAAACTCAAGGGCAAATCATTACTGGAGATCAATTGAACCTCTAGCCTGCGTGACGCTACGATGAGAAAACGGGGGGAAAAAAGAGAGCATTTTCTGAAAATGAACAGAAAGCGCGAGAGAGGGAAACAAAGAAAAGTAATTACACCATTCAGAAGGTTGTAAATTTCTCAAACTGTCAAAGCGCGAGTTGGTAGTGAAAGGCAATTTAAGATGTACCAACGAAGTGGAGGGAGTCTGACATTAATCCTCAGCCTCAGAGCTGAATTGCAGGTTCATAATTTGGCGTAATTCAGAGTAATTGCTGTGGGGTTTGGAGGGATATTATTTCTTTTTTCCACTTTGATGAGTCCCCTGATATTACCACTTGGAGGTGAATTAAAGTGCAAGGTTGTATTTCCGAGGCAATAACGCATGAGTCGCAATGCTGTATGAGATTCTATGCAACATCAAATTGAATGCAGAGCTGTGATAAACAGCTTCCCATCTGAGATGAGAAAACCAGAGGAAACATATTTTAAAACTGTTACCCTTTCAACAACCTCAGGCCTACTGTCTTCCATCAGCCGAGGCTATGTTCACTGAATATTGTCCTTGTGGAGTATCTGTCTTTTCTGCGCTAATTCCACAAGTTTAGTTTGGCTCACAGTGACCAGTAGGAAGCTCATGAATACCCACAGCGTATACGCTCAAGGTTAGGGGTTAGCTCAGGCTGGGGGATCATTCACAAGCTGATGGGAAAGCTAATCACTAGCTGTGCCAGGTGCCGGACAACCCATTACCTTGTTTGACATCGACAGCTCTCAGGAAGAATGAGCATTATTTAATAAGCTGATGACGAAACGTTTTGGGTGGTAATGTATTTTTAATGAGCAGGTGAGAAGGAATGTTTGCTGCAGCAGACGGGAGCTGAGCAACACAAACACAAGACTGATACGCACACACAGGCGCATGCCTTTTAATGAGGCAAGCAGGGTTGAGTGTTACACTGAACTGTAACTGACATACAGTTGCGCTCCCAATTACATCCAACCCGCGCAAGGGGAGTGGAAGCTCTTCCTAACAGCCCAATGAAGTGAATGTTACACAGAGAGACGCAGACAGACAGCCAGAAAGACGTATGTATTACTGGTGTCAAAAATGACTCCAAGAAAGCTTGATGCAACCGCCCACACATCTCCAGCAAGACAATACACAAAGCTTCCTTTCAGAATGAAACACAATATTAATCTTTAACACTTAAATCCATTATAAATAATCCCATGTGGAATCACAGAGTTGCATCAAATATGTGAGTGATGGAAGAAACTTCATGAATGCACACAAAATGTGTGCTTTGCAGCAGCTTGGACACAGATTTTTATATTATTTTTTATAACTGTAGTAAAGTGAACAAAACTACAAAAATAACACAGATGGAAATCATGTAGAGAACAACTATATATAATATTTCATAAAATTCCAAATATTTATGTAGACATTTTCATGCATGAAACTATTTTTACCAAAATAAAATGAGAAGCTTCCTATTTTGCATTGTGAAACCCTGTGCTGCACTATGCAAAGTGTTGGTGTTCTGAAAAAAAACCTAGACTAAACAGCTCCCAAAATCTATTTTCAGAGGTGTTATTCTAGCCCTAACCTAACCTCTTTCCAGAAAAAAGCACAGTTTGAGCGAACAATGCTTCTGATCTGCATCCAACCCTGATTCATCAACTTTTACAGCCCCATTGGACCATTACTGCCCCCCATCTGGAGCTGGATCACACTGAACACTCTCATGTTCATTCTCCAGCAGGCATTGATGTGGTCGGCTAATTTAAACTGTGGCCCATGCGCCAGATTTCTTTCCCTATTCACTGAGAAAACATGGAGACGGCGAGGAGAATGGAAGTTAGAAGCCGGAAAGCTAGAAACAGTAGGAACTTAAGCAACTTGCGTGGCGGAGTGAGCAAGGCACAGAGTTGGAGGCCTCCGTCGGCCCCGGTAAACGTTATTGGAGTTCCTGTGCTATAAAATTGCTGCTTTCATGCCCACTGCACCTGACAATAGCAATCGGTGCACGAGAGAAGAGGAGCTCGACAGGCCTGGTGACCCGAGGCTCAGTTTCAGAGAGTCTGCACTACGGTGCGCTGGCAGCTTTACCAGGCCCCCTGGCTGGCAAATTGACAACAACAGTCTATGTTGGATGGGTTACGCAGGCGGAGGGTAATCGCTCTCGACGGACATAGCTCTTGTTTGCTGTCTGTCTGTCTATCTTACTGATGTGTATTCAGCATTTCAAGCGGGTCTTTACCCGATAACAACAGAATAGGACATGCTTATTCTATAGGCCCTTTTCTCAACCTTTATTTTTCTTCTCACAAAGAGAGACAAAGCAGGAGGTGCTTTGGGAAGTTTAAATGCAATGAAATTTATATTTATATATGTGTGTGTGTGTGTATATACAAATCATTAATCACAATATGCTGATTTAGTGTCAAAATAATAGGATTCTTTAGAAAATATTTTATTAATTAAAGTAACTTCAAAACAATAGCATTTTGTTAATTTTGAAAATAAAAATAAGTAAAAAAATAAAAAAAACTGACTCACCCAAAGCTTTTTAACTGTGTATTTATAATAAAATATAACAAATTATAAAAAGCAATCAGTGAGCAATGAAGTGACTTTGGGTAAATAGCACCTTAAATCTCATATAAATCTATTAATGAATTAATTAATGGCTAAACAAATCTGAGTGTACATGTGTACTATTTAACAAACTATTAAGTGTAGACTGATTTATAAAGATGAAGTGCAGATACATAGCAAAATAAACAAGTATTAATACTATCACTTGCAAAAAATAAACAAATAACAAAATAAATAAAGAAATAAATTGACCTAACTCAATTAACCCCTTCCTCTCTCCATTTCCTCTGCGTCTCCCACTTTCCAGTTCCTGTTCTGTCTAGTTCATGTCTTTAATATGGAGTGCTGCAGACAGGAGCCGGTGCACTGACCTGCTGTCTACTCTCAGACTATTAAAACCTGGCCTCTGAGGATGTGCACTGGAGGCTTTTTTTTTTCAGTCTGCCCCCCCACCCTTATCTCTCTCTCTCAACCTTGATTTCAGTTTGATCTACTAAGTGGGCCAGGCAGCCCTGCGTCTCCCCACGATCAGCAACAGCACCTCCACTCATTACAAATATCGATGGTTGCTTCAAATGATGAAACGTCAGTACTTGGAGTGCTTCCTGATCCACACTTGACAGCCACACGCGAGTCAGCTTAAAAGACTTACTGGCGGTAAACGTGGGGTTTCCTAGTCAAGCCTGCATCGCCGTGAATCCAGATGGTTATCGAGAAAGCCCCTCACTGCAGATAAAAGCTCATCCATTATGAGTAGCCCGACACTGATCAGCTTTTTTTTCTCCTTTTCATTGGAGCTGCTTTTGATTAGTACATGGATCATGCCGTATGGATGAATAGATGGTGAATTTTCGTTAAAAGCAGCACAATGTAAACATCTAGACATGTGTGGTCCTGTTTGGGCTCAGAACGGAAGTCTGTCAACTTTCCTGATGTCAGTGCATGGAGACATAAAGTCCTATATCCTATAAAGTGTTCTTAAAATAACATACTTTCCTTATGTGCTGCAGAATGTAGGAATTAAAGAGGAGAGCCCTAAATTTAATTTGCAATGCTATTCCACTGAATAAACAATGGTGAAGTAACTCCCCTCATAAAGCAAATCTAATAATCCTCGTTATGGATATATACTAGGCTAAATGAAGAGTTTTTTCTGTTTAAGGCAGGCTTTTAGAGTTAAAACTACATCAACAGCAGTGTCAACGACACAGAGTGAAGAAAGTGGATCTTGACAGGTCTGATGGTGACACAGGATTCCAGCTTGGTTAAAATGAACAGCGACTGAACAGAAGATAGTTCTGGATTGTGTGGATCGCAATTTTAAAACTATTAATTTGTGTGTTTCAAATGTGTTTATAAATTCCTAGTCATGAGATCTATTTTATCTGGCTTAATTTTAGTTCAATATTTTTTTCTTTAATGTTTCTGTTATTCAAGTGGATTTTCCTAAATATTAACATCAGGTTATATACAAATTCAGTCTTATTAATGTATTTTATGACATGAAACGGTACTTGCCTAAACCATTATGTTGTGTAGTTAATACACTACATTAGGCTACAGTGGTATTGTCACAGTGTGGTGTGATAAAAGCACAATGAAGATGAAGGCAAATAATCTTTGATACAATCCACACAGAAGGAATCCATGGAAGGTAGGCAAGTAACACCACCATAACTCAACTTTAACACGGGACCAGGACAGAATGCAAAGACTTGACTAAATATAGGGGAGCTTGATGAGGGACAGACAGGTGAGGAGAAAGAACTAATAATGACAAACAAGAACAGGAACATAACCAACTAAGGGCACAAGAAACTAACTAATGAAAGAGAGACAGAAACAGGGTCAGTGAACACATGAAGGATGAAAACACAACAAAACATCCGAAGGGGTGTGACAGGTATAGAGACTAGAGTGCAATTATTTTGTTCTTAGGCGATCATCAGGGGCCATCTTGAAAAGCGAGAAAGTTTCAGAAAATGGCTCATAAAAAAGACGAAGATGTGAATGTGAACGTATATATATATTATGTGCTACGTATCTTGTGGATGATCAAAGGGCACTAGAAGAATCTGAATGCTCAGAAGGAGAATCTGCATGGCAGATCTTACCCTGTGGCAAGGGGTGCTGCAGCACCCTCAGCACCTCTAGTTCCTGTGGCTATGTAGCTTGTAATGTTTTAAAGCCAATGTCTCACTGCTGCTGACTCGAAACAAATGGGGTTTTTCTTCCTTACAACAAAAAAGCTGAATTTTTTAAGAATTCCCCCACTGCCTTCTTCCATACAAACAATGAATGTGGATATGGACCAGACTTTTTGAACCCTAAAAGCCTGACATATTTAATAATATCAATAAATAAATAAAATTACTTTTTCGTGTAACTGTTTATTGAAAAAAAGAGATATTTTTACATAACATCTATATAATATTTTCTATTCGTTTAAAAAAGAAACAAGGGCCTTTAACACTAGAAATCTTTATTATTTCTCTGTTCTATCTACTTTTTAAATTTATTTTACATAAAAAAAGTTTGCTGCAGGTAGTATATTTTGCTTGCTTCTATTGTCTTCATTTGTAAGTCACTTTAATAAAGTGTCTGCTAAATGTGTGTATATATTTACTCATATTAGTAAGATATAAGAGAATATATAACTCAAGCAGAAAAAACAGCTCCATTTTATACAGAAGTCCAAATTGAGCAAATATATGCAATTTCACTGATAAACAGTTGAACGACAGATAGATCTCACTAGAAAGCTATTGCCACCATTCATTCTTTTTTTTTGTATTAAAAAATATCTTGCACGTTGCACACTAAGATAACTCTTTATATGTTCCACAGAAGTGGTAATTTGGGTTTTGAATGATAAATTATGTTAAAGTTTGCATTTGTTGTGAACTACCCCTAAAATAAAAAGGCTCATATATAATGTGTGTGCTTTTACTCAGAACACATTCTGTTTTATGTGCTCCCTTCCCATCTCTCCAGAAGCTATGCTCTGAGCCTCCCCCTGTTACTGTTTTCATCTTGTGTCTTTTCAGATGCTAACACAAACAAACACTCTGCTGGTGTGTTCTTGTCCTCATGCACCATGACCTCTGTGCCTTTGTTTGAGAGCCTTAGGAGCTCCAGCTGTCATCAGCCTCATCTTAAGCTAGCGTCCCACTAGTCGTTTTTTCATGCGTATGCTTCATTTACATAGTCATCGGAGAATCAGAGGGAGTCTCTGCCGCGTCTCTCTGCGGGTGAGTGTTAACAGCCCCAACAACCCCACTCCCTGCCGACCCTCTGATAACATCTAGCAAGTCTGAAAGTATCAAAGGCAGTCAGATGTGGCTTTGGCAGAGACCAATGAGCTCTTTTCACAATGAGAATCTGATGTGACACTGTCCGGCTCTGATCTGATCCAAACATTTCCCTCACAAACGCCAGACTGGTTTACTCTGATCATTTTATCCTAATCGAGTGCTGCAGCAATGATATCAAAACCCAAGACTGATTCACCATGGGGTTTTTCAATTCATGAGTAAAATAAGGTCTGCGGTAAACAGAATTAGTTTTTTTGTCAACGTTTTGTTGTGGACTTAACTGCACACACTCACAGTCCAAACGTTCTTATGTAGTTCCTTATTAAAAACACATGTTTCTAAAAATTTACATAACTGCTTCAAAATGAGCATTTGCAGTATGGTTGTGTGTGATTTTACCACAGACCTTCGTTCTTAAAAATAAAGTGTGTTTTTGCATTGATGCCATAGAAGAGACATTTTTGGTTCCTCAAAGAAACTTTCAGTTAACAGTTCCTAAAAGAACAATTTGGAAGAGCATTTTAGAAATCTAAAGAAACTTTTTTCACTGTAAAGAATGTTTCTGTATTTGGAAGGTTGCATATGTTTAAGGTTCTTCATAGAACCATTGATGCTAATAAAGAACCTTTATTTTTAAGATTGTTGTTCTAGTAATATTTTGAAAAAGCCATATCGAAATCCATAGCGAATTAGTCTTCCAGATTTTGACGTCACAACTGCAGCACTATATGCAGTAATATTTTATGGATTTTCTATGTTTTAAGATGAGCTTTGTGTGACAGTGAATCAGAGAGAAATGTCAATTCTTACATTCTTAGTCACTGTGCAGTTTCAGCAAAAGCTGACCCGAAATCTTAGAAACTAGCTAAAAATAATTTTACCCATTTATTAATTTTTTTATACATTCTATTTTAAGTTTAAAAAAAATTGTGGTTATACTTTTAGTTTTTGTTTTAGTTATCTATAATAACCCTGCAGTAAGCAAACAATGACACCATTTTAATTTGTGGCTGAACTATTCCTAAAACTTAATTTTCAGTAAAATCTAAATAACCCTTCTCAGTTGAAAATGATTTGGAGCATGCAAAATTGGTTTTCGAGTGCAATATGAGGTCCATGACCATTTTACACACAAAATCAGTTAACCCCCCCCCAATCTACCCAGAAGTTGAACACCACTGATTGGATGTGACATTCGCTAATAACATTTCTGACAAAGCCTGCATACAGTTCACTCCAGTGGGTTTTACTGGAAATACACAGCCTTCACGCTTTTCTTACTTCACAGACCTAGCAGGACAGAGCGAGAGAGAGAGAAAGAGAGAGGGGTGGTCACCTTACCATTACAGCTGTGGCTGAGGGCAGGCTGCGTTACGGGTCTATAGTGAGCGGCCGTGTACTCTTCTTCCGAATCAGAGTCCTGCGCCGCCTGCGTGGTGGCATTACTTAAGACGGAATTCTGGTTGTCATGGAGATTGGGTGAGGGTGGTTGAGAATGGGAATGCTCAGTGACTGATGGACTGGAGAGAGAGGATGGCATGGGAGAACCTAAAGAAAAGAAAACCACTTTAAACCAAAGGAAAACAAAAAAAACCTAACAACCACAAATGAAAAGAACAAACATAGAGCCGCTACTTAAAAAATGTTTGTATGATTTTTCTTCTTGCAAATCAAAACTAAAGCACATGTCCATGAAGCTGTATCAAATGCACGCATTAACATAAACGCAAGCAGCGCGAACTAAAAAAAAATCAACTGCTACCAAACAAAAAAAAGCAAAGAATGATGGTCTGCAGCTTGCGCATTCTGTTTGGGATGTTTCTGCTCCACTAGCTGTGGTCGCATGAAAGTTGGAAATGTTTTCCACAGAGCCCACAATTGTCTTTAAGGCCACAGCATTGGTGAGTTGTGAGGCCGAGGAAACCACTCTTTCTCTCACACACACAAACAAACACACACACACTTGCTTCATGGCTGCCAAATTCACTTTATCTTCATCTTAGATCCATGTACCATCAAATCAGCCATTAACAAATGGACGCTGGTATGGGCACAAACACACACATGTACGCACACACGCACACACATGTACGCACACACGCACACACACACACTTAAAATATTAAGGCAAGAACATGAGTCAAAACTGAAAAAGGAAAAGAAAAAAAAAACATTTGATATTCAAAGTGATATTCTGTAGTAAAGCAGTCTGATGTATAGTGTGAGAAAAGCATATATTTCATGCTTTTCATATGAAAATGTTTTCATCTTGTTATGTGAATAAGCTTAAAAAAAAAAAAAAAAAAAACTGACCTGGGCTCAGTGCCTCCACTTAGCATATAATAACAGCGTATCAGACATGGTCATGGACCCCTGATCTGAGAGGAGTCAAAGGCAAAAGGGTGAGGGCAATGAGTGAATAGTAATTAAACTGACTGGCTCTTAGCTCCCTGTCAGGCGTCTGGACACACTCATGAGACAGTGAGCAAAGTCACCTCTGCTTCCTTGGCATGTGGCTTTAGAGTCCTGGACACACAGCCTTCTAATTGGCTTCGACTCTTTACATTACACTGCATTGAGAAAGAGAAATGGAGAAAGGCACACAGATGAAAAACCACATGTGTGTGTGTGTGTGTGTCTGTATGAATGATAGTGAGAGAAAAAGAAACATAGATGCTGAAAGAGCAGGGGAGAATTATTATTTTGTAATTATTGCAAGCTTTATTTATATATTTAAGATATGAAACACAATTACAGGCAGATCTTCTGGGAGCAGGGCTCACACCAGCCAGCCTGCCCATCCCAACCAACAAATTAAGTGCCATTAACATTATGTGCTGCCACTGATACACCACTGTGTGTGTGTGTGTGTGTGTGTGTGTTGAATCTACTGCGCTCAGACCAGCTGACTAAAGCAATAAAGTGTTCACTCTTGGCTGAACACTGATATAAAGATACACATTAAATGGCCTCTGATTCACCACTGCATTCATTACACAACAAACACGGCTGTGATTGGTCACAGTGCTCATCCGCTGAAAAAACAACTTTCACAATCAATTAATCACAGCAGAGGTAATTGCAATCTTGATAACTATTTATTTATTTATTTTTACCTTAATATATTATTATTATTTTATTTTCTTGTGTTTGTGTGTTAAGAACTGAAGTTAGGGGCAATTTAAATTTAAATTTGTCAATCATATAAAAATAGCAATTTCATGGAGAAAGTGTGTTATAATGTATTTAAGTCAGCTAAATAAATGTGAAAACATGGTTCATTTTAAATTCTTTATAATATTGTAATTACATTTACATTACATTTAGTCTTAGCAGACGCTTTTATCCAAAGCATATTCATGGTTATATTATTAATAAGAATAATGCATTATATAATATTACACAATCAACAGGGTGTTAATTGTTTTAACACATTATACATTTTAAAGGTGCGACTTTTACACCTTTAAAATGTATTTGATAGTGGCGTAAGTTATTAATGTGAATATTCGGCTGATTAAAAGGTGTCATACAAATGTAATACAACAAGCATGTCTTTTTAAAACAATATTGCATGAACAAGAAATGTCTGGGATTCGGATGGTATATCATATTTAGTACTACAGCATGACTGTGAGTGTGATATTACTTTCATGCAAGAGTTCAATAAAACAGAAGTTAAGTAACACATTTTAGACAGAATGCAACCTGTTATTTTGTGTCTCAGTCTATGGCTGAATCACAGCTGTGGTGATGTTCAGTTACAGCACTAAAATCACTTCAAGTGAAGTGCTACTGATAATACTAAAAAGTTTCAGACGTTTTGAAGCACACAAGCCTTTTATGGTGAGGAATTCAGCTGTTGAATGGACTGAGGGAAGTGTGTATGTAGAGGGCACTGTGTAATCCTGGTTTCGCAGCTTTTTTCAAATTCATTTCTTCCATCTCTTCGACTCTTATCCTGCTTTCATTCGTCCTCTCTCTCTCTCTCTCTCTCTCTCTCTCTGTGATAACCAAAGTTCTTTATGTGGTTTAATGCAAACCTGCTCCATCAGCACTCCCTACTGCCTGCTTCACACACACACACACATACACACGTGAGGAGATCAAACACAGATTGACCCGCTCTTTCGTGTGTAATGATTTGTGCAAGCAGATGAAGAAGTTGAACACGACACATAATCCAGCGCAGCTGTCAATTAAAGCCGAGAGCAGAAAGACGAGATGAAACCACAGTTGAAATAGCAGACATAAACAAATCAACTCATAAACACAATGAAGAATGTGTCATTTCAGTGAGGAAAAAAAAGAGGTATTCTCATGCTGGTGCATCAAATCAGCCATAACAAACAATGCTAACAAACTGAAGCGATCAGCTGTCCGACAAAGAATTTGTGCACACAGAACTCAACGAAAAATTCCACACTCTACAAATGACTTTTAGACACAACGTGAGGTGAAATAAATGATTAGCATCAATAATACAAATTAAAAAGTTTTCCGCTGAGTGTTCATTAGTCTAATTGTAGGTGGTTTGTAGTTGCTAAGCAACATCACCTTGTGCATTAATACAGAAAAGTGCACAGGTGTGAGTTTATCAGCATTTCACAATAGCTTTGAATGCTTCTTATGCTATTAAATGGTGGAGTTAGAATTATGAGTTTCATTAACTTCCAAACCCTTTGGAATAAGCAATATCAACTGCATTGCACACACATATGGAGCTCTATGCTTTAAATACAGCATAAAGCACCTACTACACACACACACACACGCACAACACAGTAGTCAATGATGAGGGTATTATTTCCACATCATTCCATGGCAGTAAACTAAAGGCGCTTGTTTGTCAGTCATTGATTTTTCCCCCTTCTCTTCGTGTGATTTTGCACAGCATTCTTCAGCATTTTTTTTTTTGTTGCTTGACACCGGGTCAAACCTAATCAGCAACTTCCTGTGCCACTGCTCGTGTGTGTTTGCATGCTGTGTGTGCAGCTTGTCTGTTCTACTGCTCTCTGCTGCCCGCTCATCCCCATATGCAGGCCTCTAGGTTTTCATATTCTAATCGATAGCAGCCCGTGCCTCAGTGCTAACAGGAACGCTTAAGAAAAGCTGCGCTGCTGAAATTTCTAACCGCTTGTCTCTCTCTTTTCTCCTTCTCGCTTTGTCTGTTTACCTGATCCTTAGTGGACGCCAGAGAGCACAAACAAAGTCGAAGGACACATGCCTTAACAAGAACAGTGTGTGGATAAATCATACATGAGCATATAGAATCATGTCTCATGATCTGATATACCACTAGCTTGGTTTGTGCCATTTGACGGTTTAAGAGAGAAAGAAAGTGTCTAGTGTGGTTCAGAGATGCACAATAAGCGAACACACAACAGTTGACACATCACAGTAGCAGAACTGAGCACATACACAGACTTTGATGCATATGAAATGAATTGTTGAGAAAAAAGACATGTGATGAATAAGATGAAAAAAAAAAAACTGTGAAGTTGGACTGTGAAGTTTTTCCATGGCTGTATGGACCCCCTACAGGGTGGGCTCACTGACTAACAGATGACAAACGCTCCATCAAACTGGATGAACGGACTGGATGCCTTTAGAGATTAAATGCTCATTATAACTAATACATTCTCTCATTGGACGCTAATGGAAAAATGCAAACAACAATTGTTCGGGGAATGCTGCATAATTAGCATTAGGCTACCACAAATAATAATACATTTAGAATCATAAAAAAAAGAAAAATCGATACTTGAAACAAAATAATCAACTGAATAAAAATTATATATACATAAACTTTTAATTCAGGTAGTTGCCAAGGCTTTACTTTTCACTATACTAAATGAAATTTACTAAAACTAAAGCTAATAAAGAAAAACAAATTAAAAACCATATAGACATATATATATTTTTTTTTTTTACAAAATTACTAAAACCTTAAATTACAGTGAAAATAAAAAATATTTTAAATTATGAGTATACATCAGTTATACCCTTGCTAAATAATTTAGTATTTATTTATCTATGTGTATTGTGTGTGTGTGTGTATTTATTAAATACTACTTAAATACTACTGATAAAACACTACTACTACTAATAAACAAATGTAGCAACATAAACCAATGCAATATTTTGTGGTGAGACATAATAATAATAAAACTTTATTATTATTATTATTATTATTATTATTATGTTTAAGTATATTTAACTAAACATTAATAAAATTTACAACAAAGTGTCTAATTTCTTCATCTAATGCAACATTTTTTACAAATGCTCCTGGTATGATAGATGGCAAAACAACTTTAAAATGGTGGTATTTAATCCTGCACAATTCACAATAGAATAGAAAATGAAGTTTGCAATGAGTCTGAAGTTTGCAGCAAACATAGGATGAAGTGACAACGCAGCAGTGGCCTTATCCATCAACTGGGTTGAAATGGCCCTGGGCTATTCTTATTGTTGAGCCCTGCATGCACATCATTAAAACCACTCATGCAAACAGTAGGACTGAACATCAGCACTTATGTATGTAGATAAAAATACAGACGGAGAAGAAATTGTAAAAAGAAAATGGTGAAAAAATGTCTGAAAATGGATGAGAGAGAAACTGAGAGTTTGAAAATAAAAAAAAGAAAAGATAACGAGAGGGAGCGATGACGTTTTGGCCTATTTTCTATCAGACTGATCTTTTAGTGTCATTTTATCCCTTTTTCTGTTCTGTCTGTAGAATTATAACATTTTGGAAACACACACACACACACACAGGGGCGCTGCGGGTTGAATACCAGAAAGCTTGAGACTGTTTGTGTCTCTTGGAGTGGAACAATGCCTCCAGTATCCCTCGCTCTCTCAATCTCTGCCTTCCCTTCTCTCTTTTAGCTCCCTCTATCTTTTCATTTTCTCACTCCGTAGCTAGCTTCTCTTTGCCGCAGCCCTTTTCCCCTTCAGGCGACATGTGAAATGAAGCAGAGATGGTCCCTCAGTGGTGAGGAACAGATAAAGAAAGAGAGAGAGGAGGAACAAGAAAACAGTTGAAGAAAGAGATAGACTTATACCCGTACACCTGGGACTTCTGGCTGGCCTAACATGAGAGAGACAGACTATGCTTCGACGCCACCGAACGGGAAATAGATTCACAATAGCTCAGGCACGCACAGAATTAGCAACACACCTGTTTTTTAGGATCTCTTTTGTGATTTAAAGTATTTTGTGTCGTGTTGTGAGGGTGCTGACAGAGCAACATTTGAAAGCCAACACGGGAGTTTGTGCTCTGGCTGCAAAATAAGGTGAATGCATGCTTTAAAATCAACATTTTAAATGATTTATGAATGCAATGCAAATTCAGATTTCATGTTTCATGATACAGATTTCTTTGCAGAAGTTTGTTGTAGCATTTAATGCTATAAAATACCACATAAATATGAATGTATATTTATAAATACAATATTAAATATACTAATATTAAATATGAATACTATACAAATATTCAATTAC
This sequence comes from Carassius auratus, assembly GCF_003368295.1. Taxonomy (NCBI): domain Eukaryota; kingdom Metazoa; phylum Chordata; class Actinopteri; order Cypriniformes; family Cyprinidae; genus Carassius; species Carassius auratus. The sequence goes on from NW_020528142.1 coordinate 419,588, forward strand.
CATTGTAAAAGAAAATTTTTTTCAATGTCTGTAAAAGTAAATGCTGTTTAATGTTAACTTTTGATTTAAATTGATTGATGTGGCAAGAAATTAATTAAACAGTGATAAAGTTGGGTGATCTATCATAAACACCATTAATAATTATGAGTGTTTAAATATTTGATGTCTTGCTGAGTGCTAAAGGTATGCCTGGAGGTGATGTTCTGAATGATCAATCTGAGTGAGCTGGGTTTAAACTTCATTACCGAACACCCTAGTCTGCACATGCCAATAGTTCACCAACAATCAAAAACTGCTGGAGCTCTCCGAGGCCTCAGCTCTCTGTTCAGACTCTCTCATGCTTCCCCTTCCCTCCCTCCTTACAAGACATTCCTTATTGCCACAGAAATAAAAAGAGACCAAATCCATAAATACCAACAGCATTCTCTCTCTCTTCTCTTAAAATCACCTCCTCAATCCATCTCCCTCTCGTCTCGTCTCCTCTCATCTCAGATCATCACACCTCTCATTCTACTTCATCTCACTTCTCTTTCCTCCCTCTCAACACTCATTTGCTTTCTTTTCTCTCCAGAGTAGAGCAGGTCATAGACCTCTTTGTGTTTTTTTTGGAGGATTCATAGACAGAAAAATGTATGCATGTGTTGATCGAGGATATTGCCACTATGAAGATAAAATATAGCAGCTAAAAATATTTTTGCTTCCTTAAAATAAAAATGTGAGCTTGCTAAAAACAAAAGCTAAACTGAAACTACAAATGTGGACTACATTGCAAATGAAAATACATAAAAACAGAAAATAATATGTGGACACAGCAAATAACGGTACAGCTAATTTCTTGAAACTTTGTACACAACCAGAACCAGAATTTTGTTTAATTAACGGCTACCAACAAAACATTCTTATTCCAAACATTCTGTGCCTTGTACTTCTAAACCAAATCCAGGGACTGTTTTCTGAAGTGGGCCGACTGGCATAAGATCTGAGCGGATCCATCCGTGTTGCTGAATCATAAATGCCTTAGAGATGCCAGAGTGACGGTAGTCACAATTTACAGCTAAATGTAGCAGCAATGACACATTTATAGGTGCATTTCATTGTGCACAAGTACAGCAGCTGTTGCTATGAATCTGACAAATAAAACTTTGAACTTAAATGTTGCCATTATGAAGCTATTGTATTCAATGGGGTGCTATTTTTTTTTTTTTTTAGTATGTGTCACCATAGGCAGATAGAACTATTTGTTTCAAATAGATACACACAAATAAATTAAAATATATTAAAGCCCCATTAAAACAAAACTGAAATTGAAAACCGCAATAAGTAAAAAAAAAAAAAAAAAAATCGATACCATTATACTCATGATGATACACACTCCATCCGCAATGATGCCTGTAATGATGCGCACATAAGTGTCAGTCTGCTGGTTAATGATGATGTTATCTAAGGTCTTCGCCCCTTCCGCAACAACACCCTTCAATACCTGGCCCGCTTCCTGTGATCGATCACCCCGCGAGCCGGGCCCCCACCTCGCCTCAAAAAGAAAACAACCCAAAGCACGTCTCTGACACTCTGCCTGTCAGCCTCCAAAACCCAGCAAATGAAGACGGATTCTCCTTAATTGGGTTTGGGATGACTTCAGCGCGTGCGTGATGATGGGGGGAGAGCTATAATTCCGCCATTATGATCCAGAGACAGCCGTGTTTCATTCCCGCACAAAGTGCACTATTCGATTTACAATGATTCATGCCGCAGCGATGTTAATGGTGCAGACGGAAGTGTGCGGAGAGCGTACTTTGGAGGGTAGCGTTTAAATATGAGCTAACCTTAGTATATGCGCATACACACACTTGCATTTAAAAAATAGTGTTAAGCGAATGATTGAAAGTTATGATGCATACAGTCGTGGGTTTCACATTAAAATGCAATATTTTTTGTATGTGGATACTCTATGTTGAGAGTACAATAAAATACAGCAACACCATTGGTTATTTGACTTCCCAGTCTATAGGATAATAAAGGAAGGTCAACAATCAATCATACAGAAACAAATGAAAACCAGTGCAGAAGAGAAAAAGAATGGTGGGATTAGAGGATGAATGGGCGAAAAGATGTCAATCGGTGAATTTGCCTGACTACACTTCCCAAGCTGCAGTGCTTCGCAGAAAATAATAAACAAACGCAACACACCACTAAATAGCAAGGTCAACATTTCAACATTTTACATATACTGTACAAATACACACACTTATGTACATACTCACACAGTTCCAGAGACTTCTGCCTTAAGTCTAATTGGGTCCTACTTATGCGAGAAAGCCAAAGAGTGCTCATCAACACATGTGCTGTTAAAACAACCAGGGCTTGCCCAGTTTATGGCTGAAACCAGCAAATGGGAACAGCAGGGTGCTGAGGGACAGCCTGTTAACACACACACACACACATAATCACACGGCCAATTACAATGAGGGGTGCGGGCAGGGTCCTTACACGGGTCACATGTGATTAGCTGCCACAATGGTAGAAAGAGTGGGATAATTTTTGGCTAGCCGAGCGCTCTTTGTCAACAGACAATTTTTACAGACAATGCTGTTGATCTTTGATATGCAGATATTCTAAAGACACATATAAGAAGTTACATGTAGGAAGAGTCCTTTAGCCTTTGTATATAATGAGCTGGGAACTGCGGTCTTCTGCGTTGTGTCAGGGTGATTCAACAACGTGCCAGAATACGGGATTTAAGCAAATGCAAAAATATGTGACTGGGTTCAGCCCAAGCAGTTAACCAAAGAGTGCCAATCCACACCAGCTGGAGATAAGCTGGCATTAGGAACTGGCTTCCAGAAGCAGATATTTACCGTACAGGAATGTCAAATGGGGATGTAGGCTAGATATAATCTAAGAAATGTCATGAATGTGATTGTGGTGAGTGATGCTTCCTAGTCTGGTTCCTAGCTAGCTAGCTAGCTAGATAAAAGATACACAGAAAATAGGACAGAGAGATACTCCATATGTGACATGAGTAGGATGATGAAGGTTTCAGCGGTCAGGTTGGAACCCCAGGCCACCACCCCCACAAACTGACCTTTGCACCCACAAATCCAATCTCCTTTCCAGTTCAGCAAGCAAACTGTCCCTCTGGGAGGGTTTGGACCCACTCACAACCCAGCTGCTGAACTAGCAAACTAGAGTAACCTCAATCTGCCAACAGCAACAGTTTCTTTTTACTGTGTTAGGTTGTTAAGAGTAGACATAACCAATGACTTAAATAACTCCCATTCCGGCTATACACTGTATAATACAAGGTCAGCCTTAGGCTTCCTAAGACATGGGCATTCTGAAAGAAGATGCACAAGGGAGATCAAAAGGTTCAAGTAGTTAAGTCCTTGTGAAAGGCCTGCTCATCCGGAGGTGAAGTGTTGAGCAGAGGGGTCAGAAAAAAAAACCCTAATCCTAACCCACCCGCTTTAGGTAACTGAATGAGAGCAAACGAAAGAAGAATTAGGTTCAGGTAAGAGAATGAGAGAAAGCATCACAAATAATGAGAGAGATGGAGAGAGAGAAAAAGAAAGAGAAAGTGGCTGGTTGCCATTTGCTTTCAGCCTTTTTATGGCACCGTTTCATGTGCTGTTAAGTCTAGCACCTTCTTTCACGAGCGTGTTTTTGGAGGTAAAACAAAGATGAATGACTCGTTAAATAAAGTTTAAGAGAGACTCGTGAGTGATGCTGATTACGTCTCTTTACACCAAGGGCATTGTGCTAGCTGGTAATTTTACACTGTTAAAAAAGCTCCGGCACTTGCTGAGGATGGAAAAGAAAAGCAGCCTGGAAATAACAAGTGGGGACAATGGCTTCCTTGCTTGCAGTGAAAAAAGATAGGCACGAAGAGAAATGTGCACGCTTAGAATGCTGAGCTATTGATCTTGCTATCTACCAACTCCCACTTTCTTTCTGCTATGCCACACTGCCACATCCATACACATATGCAAAATCATTAAACAAAAGTAATTTTCATACAGTTATTTCACAATTTGGTCATAATTAAAACTAAAACCTACTACTTTTATTTAATTTAGTTTCTGTGGGAACATGTGACTCAAGTGTTTTTACTAGTGTCAGCCTGACACAGTTCTCATTATTCCGTCTTGTTTTTTTATTGCTATTTCAGGAACTGAAAATAGACTGCGCCATAGACCAACTAAAACCTGGTCTAAAGTCTAGCGCAATATTTTTTATTTAAAGAGTGAGGAATATGTGAATATATAGCTAGGTGCACAACGAGCATACACTTTGCTTATTACACACGGACAAAAAAATTTTAAAAATGAAAAATTACATTCCACCATGTAAATAGCGAACCGCCATGGCACGAGCAGAACTGGCTTTTAAAGAGGATGGGACTCTGATTGGTTTATTACATGTTACGCCTAAAAACACAGCATAACTCATTAAGAGAATAGGGACAACCCTTTTAGTCCATGCGCGTCCATTTTCCCATTGTTAAAATGGCAAAAGTTAATTCGGACATGAGTGCACCTGCGCCATCCTCTTACATTGTTGACACAGGGTCAATAGTATGTTTGTTTCAGTTAACTTATATATTATACTTTTCCCCATTTTAATGATACCAGCACTCAAACTTCACACTTTAATGAAGATCATGCATGATAAATGAATGTTCCTAAGGAGCTTGTGCTTTAATGGACAGAAATCTGACCTTTTTGTGGTACGATTAACTTGGTCAACATGCAAAATTGCTTAAATTAAAATGACCTAAATTTGCAGGAAAACATAAATATTGCTCTATCACTTCATGTCAAAATATCTTTGCAAAGTCCAAAAACTTTTGGTTTATTTGCCAAATTTTCATTTTGGATTCAGACATTTGAACCCTACTCTACTGTGTGGGTGAGCACAGTTTAGTACGTTGTGGTGTTTTTATGAGCCATTAAGAGGGTTGAAACGGACCTTCAAGCACGGATGGGAAAAAGCATTCAGTAAACACATTTAAAACATGTTTGTCCAGGAACAAAAGCTCATCGTGTTTCTGTGACACTGTCAAAGACGCTTCCGCACGCAAACACTACACTAATTAAACTGAAACGGGCTGGTGGCTTTCATATTTCACAATGGAGCTGGCATCAACACAGTCACGTGGCTATACAGTCACTCTGCTATGAAGACATAGCTGGACAGCACATAATAAATTAGCTGTTGTTGCAGATAGCAGTTTTACTTCCTTTTGTCTTTAATAGAGCGTGCTGTGAGCAATTACCTCTGTGGAGAGGCCTAATCTCTCAGCATTAAACCAACCAGCACTGCCAGTGCTACCTCCTGGGCAAAATGGCAGACTGAGGCCTCTCGGAGGGTGTAATCTCACACGCGCACATACACATACACAAACACCCAAGCCTTTCATTATCCTCATCCCTTGTGATAACAAAATCAGTCAAGGAGCTCGCCACCAGACAACACCCGCAGCACACCTGCCATACGGCCTGCGCTGTTACCTCAGGAGACCACAGCTAGGGACCAATCAGAGGTGCGAAGACGGTCACTGTGGGACAGCGGGCCAGGAGATGGGGCAGTTGAAGTGTCAAGGGGATTCATCAATCGCAAATCATTGTGCATGGAAAAAAAAACCTGAGTCCCTGAGCACAGAGCTATAAAGCCGGAAACAAATTAGACTCTCAATTTCAGCTAGCTTCCTTCCGTCTTGCTCAAATTAAGCTGCTTTTGAGCTCGTAAAAGTGGATATGTGACCCTGGACCACAAAAGAAGTCATAAGTCGCACTGGTATATTTGCAGTAATAGCCAACAATACATTGTATGGGTTAAAATGATTGATTTTTCTTTTATGCCAAAAATCATTAGGATATTAAGTAAAGAATGTGTTCCACAAATATATTTTGTATAATTCCTAATGTAAATACAAAAAAACTACATTTTTGATTAGTACTATGCATTGCTAAGAACTTAATTTGGACAACTTTAAAAGGTGAATTTCTCAAGATTTTTTATTTTTTTTGCATCCTAAGATTTCAGCTTATTTATTCAGCTTTCAGTTGATGTATAAATCTCAATTTTAAGACATTGACCCTTATGACTGGTTTTGTGGTCCAGGGTCATATATGTATGAACTTCATAATATAACTATACTTATCAAAGATAGCTTGCATGCTGTCTACCCCTGAGGATAATTTACACATCCATATATACATCAATCTCACCTGCGAAACAAACTCACAACTCATTTTAATTGGGCTCAATAACAAAAGCCCCTTTCACACTGCCATTCTGGCAAATACAGAGGTAAAGTGTTCCTGCAATTGTTCCCTGGTCGCTAGATTTTGCACTTTCACACTGCCAGTGATTACCCGGTATATGTGCGTGCTTTCACACACAACCCTCGTAATGTACGAGTCGACAATGCTAGGCACGTTATACTTTCACTGAAGCAAGCAAAGATCTCGGCGTCAGCGCGGAAAGTGAGGAACTAACTGATCTCTGCTTCATTACAGTTTGCACATGTGTTTTCGTCGCGAACGTTGATCTTCCTTCAAAACAGCCAGTAAAAGAGTCGCGGAATTAGATCTGGCTTTTGTTCACACAGCGCTCGTCCCAGGTCGAACCCCGCAATGTTACTAGGTCCCCGACCCGGGTTCAATTCGGTAATCAATCCTGGGACGTAGTTGCTTTCACACAGAAGGGGACCCGGCAATGTTCCGGAAATATTGCGGGTCTGACGTGCAGTGTGAAAGGGGCTAAAGAGAGGTTTTAATAAGCAGGATTAGTTTTGTGAATGGATGGGTGACAATAATGCAGCCTAAACTAGGTCAGTCAGAGGTGTCAGACGGCCTAACAGGAGGCCGGAGACTTATCCGTACAGTCAAGCCCCCTCAGGGTCAGTCTCAGCTGGCTTGCACAAGTCTGTGAGGTGTGTGAGAGTCTTCCTCTTTTTACTTTATGCCAGCATCGCTTTTTAGAAAATGGTGTGGCGCTGTTGTCTGGTTGGTGGCAATTCTCTGGGAGCAGATGTTCAAATGACACCAGCTGAGAACTGAGCTGGGGAGAGAAAGGGAGAGGGTGGCGGATTGGGCAGCAAAGGGAGACCTGCCTCGCACACCCAGACCAACAACAGGGAGTCAATACATCTGGCCCGAGAATAACAAAGAGAGACGGAAGGCACTAGGACTTCAGCAGGATGCTTCTTCCATCTTTACACTCAAGGCTTTAATCCTGCCGATGATGCCAAAAAATATGTACACTTCCCCGTGAAGTGCCTGTGGCAAAGACGGAGAGAGCGAGGGTTGATGCTGGGCGTCAGATGGAGCGGCGGGTGTTGCGTGCCCACGCATCTGGCCTGGATCTCAGTCGTGGCCATTGAGCTCCCAAACATCCAGGCAAGCACACTCCTTCAGATACACGTCCGCGGCTTAGAGAGCCACTGTCAGACAACTGCAGTAAACACGCCTCAGATCCTAGATAAAGCCATACACAAAAGAGCCCATCTGTGCGAGTGTGTATGTGTATGTTTATATGTGTGTGTGTGTGTACGTTCTTCCTCCTCAAAACACAGCTTATCCTGACAACAAACAACATGGCTGTCAAATTGCACACGCCCAAAATAGTTTCTGCAAACACACACACACACAAATATCATGATTCATGGTCTTTATTGTGAGACCAACTGGATGAAGCTTATAAAGAAGTGTCTGGGGAATATTTTACAACCAAAATAAATTAATAATAATAAAAGGGAAAATACATTTTGGAATAATATATAGCCCCCTTCCTAAAATCTTGCCCTGGAGGTCCAATGCACTGCAGTGTTTAGCTCCAACCCTGATCAACCTCCCCTGTCTGGGATTCTCTAATGATCCTAAAGACATTAATTGGCATTGATTAGCATGCTCAGGTGTGTTTGATTAGGATTAGAGCTAAACTCTGCAGCAAAGTGGATCTCCAGGTCCAGATTTGAGGATCCCTGATATATAGCATTTATTGTGAGAATTGTCTTTACTGTAAAACAAAAATAGGCTCCACTGTGAAATATACTTTTCTCTACAGATGTGAGCTTCATCCATCAGTCATATACCCACAGCTTGAAGAAAATGCCAAATGATATGTGGCTGCTATTGTTTTCTTCAAGAAGGGAATCAAAATCAGAATAAATCAATATACTGTTCTGTTCTTTGATCCCTGTTAAATAGTAGTATATCAGACATTCGATCCCATACAGGGAATCATTTTAGTTTTGACCGAGTGCTCTCCAGATCAACGTGCATAATGTGTTTCCTGTAAAAGCAGAGCTGGATATTTACGATAGCTGTTCCTCATCAGATAAGAGCCTGCATCTCTGCTCATAAGGATCGCCTTTCTCTTCACCTCTGTGTATCTCTTTCTTTCTCTCGCCTTTTCCTTTTGGAGAGGGATTCAGGTCTAGTTACAGCTACTGGAAGGGTCTGTTTTTCTACTCCTCTGGCCTTTTAAAGTTCTTCCCATAATGCCTCCATTTTCTTGAACAACACCAAATTACCACTGCCATACCCCCTTAACCTCTGTTAAAATTTAAAATCTAATTCGGTTCAAATACCATTCGGCCTGTCCTAAGCCCTCCATCTTTCTCCCTTTATTCCTTTTTTTTCATCTCAGAGTAGTAAACTCAATGTATTTGACAATTGTTAGCTGCATATGTTATAATATGAATATGAATTCACTGGTACGGTTGTGCACTTTGTTGTGCTTTGTTCCATGGACTGAGTGACCAATGGACCGGATACCACTCATACCTGCAGGCTGTATTTGTCAAAGAAAGGCTCTGGAGCTGTGGTTGGGGTGGGGGAGATTTCGGGGAGCAGCCCACACAAAACAGCCCCTCTGTCTGCCTGTTTTTTTCCTTAGTGGGGTGGGGGAGATGCATGCGGTGGAGACATGTCAGTCTCAGCAGCCCATTTCCAAATTACCCTCTCTGTGTGTGCGAACATGGGAAGAAGTGTGTGAACATGACTGGCTGCTGAGTGGCAGGGGCTTGTCCTAAAGGCTGGAATGCTTGTCAGATGCTCCACAATCCCCCAAAAGCCTTGCGGTACAAATCTGCTCAAGTGTGTGAGAATCAATATGATGCAGGTTCCTTAGGTTCGGGTTAACATCACATCATTTACTCTGCAGTTAAACCTCACTTTATCTGGGTCAAAAGTGCACCGCTGAAATAACGCGAATGCAATGTGTTCAATAGTGACAGGGCAGGAAAACTCACAGAAGATTAAGAGATTAACATGGAGAGTGAAAAAAAAAACTGCTTTGTGCAGAATAGTAGAGGACAAAACAAAAGAGAAACTGAATGAAGTCTCTCTAATTATGCTGCCTTAAGGTGCACATTAACAACATTTTGGTGATTTTCACAGGCAAAAAGGGCCATTGTCTATTGTTAATAGGGGTAGCGATGTATGAAGCACAGCTCACGCAGGAAGACACTTTAAATACAAGCAGCTTTCTGTTGGTCAGTGAGCCAAATATGTGTGTCCACTGAACCCATTGTGAAACCTGCATAGGAAAATCTTTCACATACACACAAAATTCTAGATCATGTGGATTCCTTTCTAAAGTACTGTATTTCACCTGCAAAAATGCATCGAACAATGTCAAAGTGACAGCACCTTATAAGAGAATCTGACCTAAATAAAAATAAATGCAGCATCACATGTCAATACCAGATTGCATTGCAACAAACTCAGTGGAAAGAAGAGAAATATGGACTATAAATACATTTCATTAAAAAGAATATACCGTTAATATCCATTATTTGCATGTGATGTTTTTTATCCATATTCCAGTGCATTGTTAACATGTTTGTCTAATCCTGTTAGAATTAATAGCGAGTTAAGTCTCTTGTACTGTTAGTGTGTTGTATGAAAGCTGTTGCATATGTAAAGCTTTTTGAAATGTGCTGCCAATGTAGGAAGTAGACATGCAGGTACATGCAGTTTTATACGTTTTTGAACCGAACTATGTTTTAAACTCATGCCTTTCATTACACTTAAAAGCACACACTTAAATAAAATGCCACAAGTAAAACACACACACAAAGAAGAGAGGAGCATGTGTGGCTAAAGGGTTTGTGTGACCTCTGAGCATTGAAAAAGGCAGGCCATCTGATGCCCGTCTCTGTCCACCTGATTGGTTGACCTGAATTCCTACATCAAAAGGACTGCAACGATTGTCACAGGGAAAGTCTACACCACTGGATGACTAGTGGAATTAACATGGTATGATGCATTTTTATGCCTTTATTTGTGTGTACTTTGCTTTATTTTCAGAACAGAAGGGAGAGAATTTTCAGATATTGAGGAGCTTTGAAGAGCTTTCAACAGTTTTTTTTTTTTTTATGAAATTGAAGTGCTGAAATAGGTTATGTCAGAGGCTATGTGGAAATATTCCAGTCTCAACCAACACACTCTAATAGACACACACATGCACAGGCCTAAAGCACTATTGTGACTGAATATGAAGCCCTACCTACATCACCAAACTGACTGATTCAAGGTCTACCAACTGCAATCACACAAATAAGATGAAATGCATTCATGCATGCAGATATAAATGGCCAGAGTGAACCCAATGCTAATTAGACCCTATAAAAGAAACTTGCTTTTCCCATTGTGAAATAAATCTGGTGTCTTGTCAAGCTGAGTAAGGTTGCAATTTAAGAGCATGCCCGGGTAAACATAATAAATAAACACTGTCCATAGCTCTGATTTTACACACACACAAGTTCTGTTCCAAAACCTAGTGAACTGTCTACTTAGCATCTGAAGACATCTGTTTCAAACACTAGGCAGCGTAGCTATGATTAAATTCAGGTAGCATAGCTTATTTTCTTTGCATATCATGAAAAATGAAATAAATATATTCTTATTCAACTCAATCCAATTAGAAATCTAGGCCTACTATTTCATCACAAATAATTACATTTATATTGAATTTTTATATTTTTAAAATGTTAGCAATGTTTGCTAAAAGCAAACTCTTATGCACTTACAGCTTACATTTGCAATTCTGTATTGAAAAAAATTTGACTCTTATAATAAAACACTTCTTCATTTGTAAGTTGCTTTGGAAAAAGCATCAGCTAAATGAATAAATGTAAAAGTATGGTGATGTCTATTTAGTCAGTTGGCAGCTCAATGGGTTTAGTAAGAGCTTCAGGCAGCATTGCTTAAATAAAAATCGACCAGAGACACATACGAGACAGAATAACAGCCAATGTGATAGGCAAGACTTATTTTTCTGGGCATAGATTGGAATAGCATCACCCCTGAGATGAAATAGTGATTTGTGTCGATAGGGTGATATGTCTATTTTCTGCTCTCTAATGGTATGAAGTTGAAAGGCCACTGGTGGGCTGAGTTAGAGCACTCTGTAACATCTACTTGACTGACTGGCCTCTGGAAATAAAGTGATGCATTCATTGTGTGTGTGTGTGTGTGGTGGGGAGGGGGGGGGGGTTGTATGGTTGTGGAGAGCCCAGTTCCCTACTACTGACTAATGAGGGCACCTGAACACCCCACACACATCCACAGATAGGTCCCTCATTATGGAAGTGTTGGGGTGTTAATATGGGGCGCAACTCTCCTTTGCATGATAACAATGTCAGTTTGTACACTGCTCGAGTCCCCGCGTCAGTGTCCCTCAAACACATTATTGCAAGAGAGAGAAAGACACCACACTCGCATTGCTGTAAGAGCCATTAGCATCCATCCTCCAGCACCGCTTCAAAGTCAGACACACACACGCACACACCTATACAGCAAACTGGCTGGCAAGGTAAACAGGACACAATGGGCCTTTAGAAAGCTTAAATAAATGTTAATTAGCCATCAGTTTGAGCAGGATGTGCCATAACAAAGTCCCTGGGCACACTCTCGGCCAGAGCCAAGGAGATGTTTTTGGGCTGTTTAACGTTACTGGGACACTGTGTGTTCAAGCAACTCAGTAAACAGATGGTGATTAACCGCAAAACTAAAGCCCAGCGCACAACAGAAGACTTAGTCAGCAATCACAGCGTGAGAGAAAAGAGTTATGAGGACAAGACACTGAAATAGACTGAACTGCTATTTGGGGATGGAAAGAAAGAGAGAGAGAGAGAGGAGAGATGGATACACCTGTGAGTCTGTGTGAAAGCTGGCATAAGCTTGATGCTGGCACAAACTGTTAAAGAGATGACTCAATAGAGCAAAAACATGAGCTTCACTTCAACTGACTGTTTGGGGGGCGATAACTGTGTGATACGCTAGGGCCGGGTATCGGCAACCACCTCACGATACGATACGCGCTGTGGTGCATATGGCACGATACAACACACCGCGATACATCTCACTATCATAATTGGATCGTGACTGAAACAGAGTTAAATGAGAGAGACACTTTGCTTGTCAGGGAGACAGAGGGAACCTGAGAGAATCTCATAGAAACTGCTCGGATCACACTGAGAACTGATGGATCGCTGATTCTAAATTGAACTGTACGAAATGATATGATTCAAAACATAAATAATTCAAAAACAAGGACCTTAAGGCATCAATACAATACTGTCTGGAAAAAGATTTGATAAATAACAATACAGGATTTTATCAGCACAGCCCAAATCACTTGCTAAATTTATAAAAATCAGTATACAATATAATATTTATTTAAAAAGTACTTTTAGAAATAGTTTTTCATATATTTATATTTTAATCATCGTCAACTCTGTTTTAGATGTTTCTCTTAAATCTCCTTGAGATAAATCAAATAACTGTTGACAGTAAAAGTATAAATCACTGTGATAAATGTGATAAAATACATGAAAATGAATCACAACTTCATATGTCAGGGATAATCTTAAAAAACTCATATATTGAACACTTATTTGTAATGACTAGATGAAAAAGAAAAAAGAAAGAAATTAAACTGATTCAGAGTTGGTAATAGAAGTTTTTTTTATTAAAATATTTGAAAGTATACTGACTTTCGACTGTAGACATTGTTGGGTCTAGGGACCAATTCTCACTATTAACCGGTTGCTTATTAGCATGCATATTACTTGCATAATACATATCTTATTAGTACCTACATTATATAGTGCATATTCTGCATGACCATATTCTACACCCCTAATTTTACCCTAAACTTATCAACTACCTTACAAAAAAATTAGTTTGAGGCAAAAGTCGTGGTTAATGGTTTGTTAATATTGAGAACTGCACCTTAAAATAAAGTGTGGCCCATTGTTGAGATCTCTTCTGAGCCTCTGTAAAATGTATTGCTCTATAAGTTACATATAAGGGTAACACTTTAGAATAGGGAAATCTTATTCACTATTAACTACAACTTTTTTCTCAATAAATTCCTAATTTTCTGCTTATTAATCGTTAGTAAGGTAGTTGGTAGGATTAGGGATGTAGAGTAAGGCATTAATATTTGCTTAATTAGTACTAATAAATGGAAAATATTCTAGTTATATGCTTGCTAATAAGAAACTAGTTAAGAGACCCTAAAATAAAGCATTATCCATATAAGTTGTATAAATAAATAAAAACTATCATATAGATGTGCATGAATACATTTGCAACCTAAACTTCTGTAACCCAAGGTCAAGACGAGTACAACAACAAACACCCCCACACACATCCAGACACAGTAAGGTTAAAGTGTAGGATCTTTCTGTTTTTCCATTAGATCTTCAGGCTACAGGCTCTGAAGAACCACTCAATAAACCTGGAGGTGGAGGCCGCTAAAATGACCTGCTATTCTTTGAGATATATCATGCGCACTCGTTTCAGAAGACTGGAAAAGATGCCTGCTTTTCTTGTGTTACAACCTGTGCTGCCCAAGTGCTTTTAAGGCTAATGAAAAGCCAGCAGCCGTGAGATGCAGTGAGGCAGAAGCTGTGCAAGTACAGACACACAAAATACCAGATACAAACGCAGGGTCCTAAACCGTGGCTATTGTCCCTGTATGTCACTGGAGTGACGTGGGCTCTTTGACATTGTCTTAGTGTGTCAACTCGGATGGACCATCCTTTTTTCACCAATGGCCAATTAGGTCAGACGCTAAAATGTCAATGCCAGCAGCACTGTCTCATCACATGTTAGGGATTCATATCATGTCTGTGTGCGTGTGTGTGTCTGTGTGCGTACGCGTGATATCCTTCCCATTCAAGTGTATTAACTTTCAGTGTGGCTTGTGAAGTGTGGGATTAAAACAAATAAAGCAAATAAAACAAGCGGTACTTCAATTGGCAGATCATTTAAATGTATTAGCATTTTAATGGAAAGATAAGGATTTTCTCTCTTTCGTTTCATTTTCTCGCTCTTTTCACTCTCTCTGTTGCTCGTGTAAGCACTTAACGCCGGTTGTTACCAAAAACCTTTTTTGTTTTGATCAAAAGGGCTTTCAGAAAGCCAAGCAACCCTGATCTCACCAGCTGACCTGGTGTTTGCAAATGCAAAACCTTTAATCACTGCAAACATTCACATTCTCAACCCATCTCCATACACAGACAGTACATATTATGGGGTGGACTCAGTTATGCCACTGGTTTACAATCACCTGTATTCTTCACAAATGTGCTTGATAACAATTTAAAAGCTTGATTGAAACACTCTTCCACTCCCAGGAAGCTTAGATAAAAAAACAATTGTTCATAGCTTACTCTTTATACTGACAATAAAAATCTTCTTGCGAACATACAGTAAACTGGATCTTTGTGTATAAAATATTGATGGTATTTCTACACCTTCATACAGAGGTCTGGAAGTTATAAGGAATACTTCTTACAGAAATTTCTCTCTACAAAGGAATGTTATAGAAAAAGGAAGATAAGACTGCCATAAAGTGTCAGCGCTGTGACAGTTCAACCAAAGCAATGTGACCCTGAACAAAGACGAGTTATAGTCACAATAATAAACGTTCTTACATCAACTCATGAAATGGGAGCAAAGGCAGCAGTCCACACTGTGAAGTTACTGCGATGCTGCACATTGTCTGTGTGCTTTAAATGAAATTATTGATGAAAGGATGGGTTTTCTGCATCTCAGACCACAGAAGAACAAGATGTGAGTGCCTCTAATTTTGATTTCTGTTTTCTGTCATGTTCAGAGAGAAATGCTAACTGAAACACAAATCATTTCCATCACCAAAGGGCAAATGCCCTACAAGCCAAATTTAGATTAAAAAAAAAATATATATATATAAAAGTTGTAAATAAAACAGGATATAGGAGGTGGTTTTATGAGAAAATACCACTCCAATTTTCTACTTCAATATTATACATTTAATTTAATGGTAATTGCCATTGTGAAATTTATTAGCAATTTCTGTCTTAAAAGCTTTGTGATTGGCTATTCTATTGCGTTCCTTCATTCTGTTATTAGTAGCTAGCACCAGAAAAAGCACAGATTTTCTGTGCAGATTTAGAATAATGAAATAAAAACGATCAAATGTATTAATGGTGATAGTATGACACTTTAAGTGACAGCTGAAAGCATATTAAAATTAGCTAAAATATTTACTGAATGTACAAAAACTACAGTGTTGGGCTGTTAATGGCTTCACTGTTCTATTGCATCCATTTTGCTAAGCCAGGTTGGGAAAAAAATGCAAAGAAAACGCTGGCTGAATTGTGAATGGATATTATAAAAAATTCAATGGTATCTGTAATTGTTTGGTCTTTTTGTCTGTCTCTGTGAGGAGTGAGAAGTCAAAGCGTGAAGCCGCTCTCAAACAGGCTCATCTGAGATGGCATTCATAGCTCAGTGCTCAGTTTCACTAATTGTGGGATTAAAAATAACCTGATCCTGCAATCCATCCCGCGGCTAGTCCTTTTTTCTTGCTCCTCGTTTTTCTTTCCCACATCCTCTTTTGGAAGAAGAGTAGAAAAAAAGAAATGGTGACTATATGTCATCAGAATCTTCTCCAGTGTGTATGAGGGCACATACACATACAAAGATGATCCAGCGGTTGAAACCGTGTGCCCAAAATATTTCATCAGAGAACGAAAGCCAAGACATCTGGGGATTGTTCCATGAGAGCTCCTCAAATGCTGCCGAGGTGCCACGGCAGACGCCATCAGGAGTGATTCCTTCTCTGCTCCCTTTCCTTCTTTTTCCAGCTTGCAGTTGAGCATTTGTCATTCCATCATCCCTTAGTCTGTTCTAACTCTGTTCTGTCATTACCTGTGTCCCGGGGGTTGACTTTTGGCTATTGTTGCCAGACACCAGATTGGAAGGAATGCTTGCAATGAAAGCAGAAGTGTCTAGTGGTTTTTTCTTCATCCAAACTATGCCTTTTGGTATATGGATGACGACAAGATGGGTTTTTTTGGAGTTGGGGGGATCAACACTATAAGTGACACAAGACAAAACCTCTCATGTTGCTTAGTGGCTGTAGTTGTAGTTGTAAAGTTACTAGGGATTGGAGTCGGAAGAAATTTAATGACTGTTTCCAGTTAATCTCAGTGATTCTGCTTATTTAATGATTCTTTTAGTACTTTTGATTAAATATTTGTGAAAAAAGGAACTGATATCAGAACAGATATTACAAATCAAAAATAAATGTAATATAGCTCATTCAATGCTTTCATGGCTTTTTAAAGACTTTTTAAAGGTGACAAAAGCAATAACAATTATTGCTCAAATATATTAAGTAACATACTAAACAAACAAACAATATGTAAACATATTTCTTGCATTTATCTTGATAAAATTACATTAAAACAATTAATCAGAATTTAGTCATGTTTATCTTTACTGTTGTTGCTGATTGCACAACCAGTCATTAAAACATTGAACCCTAAGTAGTCTAACAGTTCTTGACAACTTACTGTTCTGTAAGTGTGTCACATTAATTCAGACACTGACTTACTGTTCAGATGTACTGCCTTATTGTTTTTCATAAAACACAAACACAGAAAGTCTTTTACTAAACATATCAGGCTCAGAAGAGCCACTGGTTTATGAATCTGACTACACTGGTCACACAGTAAGTTTCACACTGTAGATTCAGTGGTGTTGTGGTGCCATTGAATAGAAGTGTCAGAGTATTTTAGCATGGTGTTATGTCAGCATCAGCAAAAGAATACCCGCTCAAGGACTAACATAGAGATTTAACAGAACAAAACATAAAAATCATAGGAAAAAAAACTAAAGTATAGCAACAATTTTACAATCATATGTAACCACTGTACATGGTGTGAGGGTAGACCGGCCAACTCTGCTGTAATTAATGTGGTCTACAGAGTATACCCATTTTTTGCCCCTGCAAGCTATATTTGCATGATATCATGGTAATGAATGTCTCTTCCTTAGAGCTAATTTGCTGACTAAAAGAAGATATATTGAAACAAAAAACCTTGAGAAGGTGAGCTGGTCTCGAAATAAGCCTTTGCTTTGCATTAACATGCACAGCTTGTGATTCTATCTATCTATCTATCTATCTATCTATCTATCTATCTATCTATCTATCTATCTATCTATCTATCTATCTATCTATCTATCTATCTATCTATCTATCTATCTATCTATCTATCTATCTATCTATCTATCTATGGGGTTCAGGTCTGGTGAGTTTGCTGGTCAGTCAAGCACACCAACATCATGGTCATTTAACCAACTTCTGGTGCTTTTGGCAGTGTGGGCAGGTGCCAAATCCTGCTGGAAAAAAGTTGGTCAGCAGAAGGAAGCATGAAGTGCTCCAAAATTTCTTGGTAAACAGGTGCAGTGTAGGATCCAACACAATGGACCAACACCAGCAGATGACATTGCACTCCAAATCATCACAGACTGTGGCAAATTAACACTGGACTTCAAGCAACTTGGGCTTTCAGCTTCTCCATCCTTCCTCCAGACTCTAGGACCTTGGTTTCCAAATGAAATACAAAACTTGCTCTCATCTGAAAAGAGGACTGAAAACAGTCCAGTTCTTCTTCTTCTCCTTAGCCCAGGTAAGATGCCTCTGACGTTGTCTGTGGTTCAGCAAATTCCTTGACATGTCTGTGTGAAATGTTGCACCATGTAAAAACCGCGCAGGTGATGGAGATTTACTGCTGATTACAGAACCGGCTTTACTTACAAGATGCACATTAAATATTGCATGCGATTTATCGTGCAGCCCTACTACCTATCTATCTATACTGTACATACATACATATATAATGGAACTTAAAATTACCTATATATACCATTACACCATGACATTTAATTATATATACCATGTTCTTACCACCCCATATCTTACATAGAAATACATTGCTTAATTGCTCTCTATTTAATTCCCAGCAGAATATTTGCCCTTAATTATGCAGACGGAAAAAGCATCTCAACACATTTGTGATTTTCCCTTGTATAAACACACTTATTTTCTCACTGTATAACATGATAACAGGCTACTTTCGAAACATGAATATCTTGGAGAATAATAACCATTTACGTCATCCTACTGGAAAGGGAAACAGCAAACCCCACAAAGGCAAAGTCATTTTGGGAATGAATGTGCATTTGAGTGTGAATGTGTAATAGTCTTAGAGTTAGGGTTAGCTGCTCATCAAGTGGAGAGGGAGATCTAGTTAAATGCAGTGTTCAGTCGCACTAAGGCTTTATGGTAATATGTAGTGGTTGTCTCTGTAGGATAGTGTGGGCGAAAACTTTTGGCTACACTTTCTGCCGCACCCTGCGTGGTGAGGCTGCATGCAGCATGTTGTGGACACGTCAACCCAAAGAAGTTGTGATGCTCATTTCAGAGCCAGCCTGCCAAATGTTCTAATGTTTGTTTGCCTGCATTTTCTGTAATAAATTAAGCTATAATGAATCTGTTTTAGAAGGAACATGTGCAGCCATTTAAGTCAGATCCGCTGCTGCTTCAGCCTCAACATTCTCTCGGAAAAAAAAACATCTTGAAAGGGAATCTTTGGATTTGTGGAATCATGTTTCATTCTCAATGACTGTAATTGTAAATGGTAAGCATTACAGATTGCTCCCTTCTCTTCTAAATCATTATTATTTCTTGCCCAGCATGACTAGAAATGTCATGAAATGTCATCATCCTCATTTTTTGTCTCCCACAGAGCTCAAAAAAGATAGCAGATAAAGCCACTTTCTAAATCCCCTCACCTACATGAATGAGATCATTCAGTCAACATCAAACTGAAGTCAGTTCAGATTATATGTATATGGATGCATTAAATCAATCAAAAATAACAGTAAATATATTTATAATGTTACGTAACATTTTTAAGTAAGTTATTTTCTTATTTTTATCAAAGAAAATCATTCATCACCGTTTTCACAAAAATATTAAGCAGCAACTTGATTATAACATTGATCATTATAAGAAAGGTTTCCATTTCAGCATTTTTGAATTTCCAAAGCATAATGGCTTAAGTGTACATTTTATATACACATTTTATATATATATATATATATATATATATATATATATATATATATATATATATATATATATATATATATATATATATATATATATATATATAAATCTCTCTATTGTATCAATAATATACACTATTATATAACATTCTACAATCTTCTGCCTGAAGAGTTCTGGCTTTTTAAGTCATCCACATTAAAACACTTGCATGCCTTGCACTGTACTGAATTGTACTAAAAAAAAAAATCAGATAGAAACCTGTCTGATCAGGGTTAGTTGAAACCAACATCAGTTTAATTATACAACGCACTGTCTGTTCTAAGCTGATGGAAATAAATGGAGTAGCAGTGATATAACTGGGCATCAGCAATAAGAAGCTTTCACCCTGAAAAACGACATTAGCAAACACAGTGGATCACACCTCAAAATGTGCTGGCCAGCTGAGGTGACCGCATGGGAGAATATCACCACCCCTCTCTTGCTTTTGCTTCAAAATGGAGACTGCTTTCATCAATGAAAGGAGAAATATTTAAGTGGAGCTATCAAAAGACCCTCTTTTTAAACGTTGGACCAGCAGGAGTGCCCAGCTGAATTCAAATAGCAAGAATAAAAAAGAGAGTGAGAAAGAGACTCTGTATGTGTGTATATGTGTGTGCTCACACACATACAGAACGGGCCTCTGAAACTAAAATGGCCAGAGGCAACGGCTCGTGTTTTGAGAGAATCCCATCACCCTCATATCTGTTTTATCAGTCTCCATTGTATCAAAGTAAATTGCTGCAACATAATTATATGGTGGTCACAACTAAATAAACAGTGTTTAGATTGCTGCATATACAGCAGCCAATGAGCTGCAATAATTACATAAAATATACCACAACATTAGGCGTTACGCTCTGTTCTGTTTGGTGAGATTGTATTCTAAAAAAAAAAAAATACTAATAATAAAACGAGAATGGAAGTGCTACTGTATCTCTGCAAGTCAGAGTTTAAATTTCAAGCATTTTATTTTTGGTGTGAGTGTTGCAGGTCTTTCATTTCTTTTTCTCCTCATTCAGCTATAATTACAAGCAGACTTTAAAGAAATGGGTGAAGAAGAACAAAAATGAAAATGATACGGAAAACATGTAGACAAAAAAGCTGCTAAGAAAAATCGCTGCTGCTTCAAAGCCTTTTTGCCAGCCAACTGAGCTGACTGAGGTTCGAACAAACAATAAATACCCAGCCACATAAAAAAGGTCAGCAGAGCATTATCTTACTACAAAAGACGAAAGAAAGAAAGATAGAGAGAGAGAGTTTGATTTATATAGCTGCTGGTAGTGAGGGAGGGACGGCACTAACTACAGTTCCACCAGAGCACTGTCTCACATACACTCTCAAAATGACTTTTTCAACCTCCAACAAGGACAAACACGCACAGAGGGAGAGTGAGGGAGAGAGAAAGACCACTTTAATAAAACTACTGCTACTAAAAATAATCACCATCGTTAATAAAACTTTAACAAATAGGCTTGTTTTTATCCAGAACATGTTAATTCATATTAGGATTGCATAATCACGCCTCTAAAGCCCTATTTTGGACGGAAGCGGGGGAAGAGCTCAGGTAAATTTGTGTTTTACAGATGTATTTTGTGATTTTGATGCCATCTGAATTGAACATGTCTGTTTTTCTCACACCCCAAACAAAATACAAATACAGAGAAAATAACCTACAGTTTTTTTTTTTAGCTAAATCAGACGTCCTTTGAGAAATGAAACTCACACAGAGAACAATGTATGTGATTGTGGTACATTCTTTTTTGCACAAAACTTCTTATCGTTGGATAATTTAACTAAAGCTAATTTTCCTGTTATGCTGCCTAGTACACTTTCATTATGGATTTATCTTCTCATTTTCTTCAAAATAACAGTCTGTGGTTCTACTCTTGGCATCCCATTCGATATAAAAGATTTCAATCAGAATAGTCTGATCACAGATTTCACAGAATTACCCCAGAAGTAGCAGAGCCAGACATGATTTAGAATTTTTAATTATACACCTTAATTATTATTAATTACCTTAATTATACACGTAACATATTAGTAATATTTTTAATCACATACACTACCATTGAAATGGGGTCAGTAGGACTGTTTAATTTTAAAGACTGCACTGATTTGATTAAGAGATGGTAAAATAACAATGTGACGTATTATTACAATTTAAATTACTGTTTTTATTTTTATTTTAATATATTTTAAAATGTAATTTATTCCTGTGATAGGAGAGCTGAATTTTAAGCAGCCATTACTCCAGTCTAATATGCTGAATTGCTGCTTGAGAAAACAACTGAATTATCAATTTTGAAAAAGGTTGTGCTGCTTAATATTTCTGTGGATTCTTTGATTAATTGAACGTTCAAAAGAACAGGATTAATTTGAAATACATAAATTATATTTAAATTATAAGTGTTCCTGTGGCTCAAGTGGTAGAGCATTGAGTTAGCAGCACAAGATTGAGTTAGCACCACCAGATGCTCCCAGTCCTATCTAAACCATTACATGACATTAAAGTCTGTGTTAAAAGCATTTTTGACGAGTTTGTTCATAATCTTTGTTCCACTATCAAACAATCCTCTAAAGGATCTGAACATGAGCTCTGAGATGACACCTCAGATGGACATTAGAGAGGAAAGAGACTGTAGGGGACAAAGGCAACATTTCTCGCACATCTACGACTGGCTATTTACTACAGGGTCTCTCATGTGCTTGCGTCTCTAACCCCTCTAACGAATTATAGAGGCTAATTTGCTGGAATATAAGGTGCAAAAGACATTCCCCAACCCCTAAACCCCCTTTAGAAGTGCCCTAGATAGCATCTATCAGGCCAGCCCTTACTCCTTGCGTCCCATTGACAGTAATGCTCATTTAATCACCTTAATGAGAGCGTGGAACGGCGAGAACAATGATGTGTGGCCGCGGTCATTTAACTGTAGCTTGGATGCTTATGAAATGCCGACTCTCCTCTTCCGTGTCAGTGTAATCTCATTTGGAATCTGTTTTACTGCCTTCAGCAGGCACATTCAAAAACCTCTGAACACACTCGCTAGTCTCGCTCCGCGGCGGCTCTGCTTCATTATACATGACTGTGCTGCTCGGTGGATGAGCCATTGAATAGTTTATTTCTTTTCTTTTCTTTTCTTTTTTTTTTTTTTGGCATGTGTTGAAAGAGCTGAAGAGACAAGAGACAGAAAAAGGGCATCGAGGCTAAAGTGGACATAGTATAATCTGGTTAGGCCACGTCACCTGCTGAAACCAACCGAGGTGTTGAATTGCTGACAAAGAGATTTTCCTCCTGCCGTCTCTCCGGTAATAAACCAATTTGTGGTACTCCACATTAGAGTGCCCACCGCCAGAGACCGTATGTGCGCGCATATTACAGGTCCTACAGAAAACAGCAAATACACTATGAACATTTACAATATTAAGAAAAAAAAATCCAATATGGAGGCAATCTGCATTAATAAAAACTGGTAAAAAAAAGATAAATCATGTTTTGGTGCTGGCAGCTTTTCTGGCTTATACTGTACACTAAAAATACATACATGTAGTTCTCTGTGTGTGTGTGTTTGTGTGTGTGTGTGAGAATGCATACAAGCATTTGTTGCAAATGGCTGTGTCTCCGGACCCTGACCTCTCTGACCTCTCATTCGGCGCTGACGAATCGTCTTTCTCGTTCTCCCTCAGCAGCCATTACCGGCAGCCTAGAAGCCTCTCTTCCTCACTAAGCTGATCACTCTGTCATAGTCCAGCACCCAGCACACCGGAGTCTCACACACTCACTTACACACACCAGCAGTCCTCCACGGAGAGTGGAGGTAAACCTAAAATAGAAAATCCCTCTGTTTTCAGTGCTTCTGTCTCTTCATAAACAACACCTATTGCACAGGTTTATTAACATGCTGCTACTTAATACTAATCACGCTAAAAGTGATTAATTAATTAATGTCAAATTCCATTAAATCAAACAAGAGCCGATCTGCATTGCACCAAAATTTCTCTTTATATAATCTGTTAGCTTCTTTAACTTGTATTTTTTTAATAATTTTATAGAAGCTTTATCTGAATATACTTTTTTTCCTGATGTTAAATGTGTGTGAATTTGCAAACCCTGTACACTACTGTGTATGGCCCTGTGAGTGTGTGTGTGTGTGTGTGTGTGTGTTTTACTCAGTATCTAAACCATAGTCTGATAACTGTTGGTCAACCAGTAAAATAAAATACAATCAACATGATTTAATTAGGACAACAATAAAGTCTAAAGGAAAAAATAATTATAATTAGAAGCTGCATAAGATATCCTCTGATATTTCTGAAGATGTTTTACTGAATACTTGTGAATATGTGTAATGACGGAATAGATAAATATTTACAAAATAAGTTTTCTATATGAGTCTAAATCTCCTTTCCGTTAGGAAAAAAATATATTCTTCAAAGACTCATTGTTTACCTTAAGAATATTGCATAACTTATTACATAACAGAAACATAAAAACAAATAAAACATACAGAAATATATATATATATATATATATATATATATATATATATATATATATATATATAAACAATGAAACTAAAATAAAATGATTTTATAATTTTTCAAAGATAAATTATACAATTATAAAATTATTATTATTTGTATTTTTAATTGAGAAGAAAATATATAAGCATATGGATTTAAAACAAAACAACAACAACAAAATATACTAATTGGCTGTTATATTTGTAAAGTAAAAATACACGCAAATCTGTAAATTTCTGTACAGAGCATGTTTATTTAAAATAAATCTGAAAGTATTTTTTAATTAAGATGATGATCAGTCAGCTCAGAGAACTCATTTAAGCAAAAGAACATTTAAGGACAATGTCTCATGTAGTCACTACGGATTTCTCAGTGTGTGTAGTTACTTTTGGATTTTAGTAAATAATAAATATGACGATGAAGTCTGCCACATCAATAATTCCAAAACTTCCATAACCCAATTTCAGCGTGTTTGTTAGTGTGTGTGTGTGTGTGTGTGTGTGTATAGGTTCGGTCTGTGTTATCAGAGTGGTTGGCTGTGATAAAACAAGAGTTGTGATGAGAAAATAAAACAGATCAATAGTGTCTGGGATGTTATCTGGGTTTACAGTGGTTAGAGCCTCAGCCTTTCTGCTGTCCAGAAGGACCTGGCTGTTTCTAGATGTTTCTTCTCATTCAGAGCGTTCCCATATAGACACCGATCTAGATAAGACTTGCTTATTCCACACACACCTCATCCCTCATCAGCCTCTCTTTTTTATTCTTCTTGCTCTCCATTTATCTCAATCTATATGTCTCGGTCACTATCTTTGTAAACGATGCTGTGTATCTTTCTCCACCGCAAAGTATCTTTCATTTCATCTTGCTCTCACTTTACATTTTCTACTTTTCAAACCAACGTCTATTGTTTCTCACAGATACAAAATAAGCACGAAGAAAATGATAAGAAAATCTAACTGACAGCTCTAAGAGATATTAAAAGGCATAAGAAAAAAAAAGAAGGAAAAAGAATGGGCTGCTTTATTAACAAAAGAGGAGCTGGTGCGAAAAATGTCAATCACTCCCTCTCTTTCTTGTACATCCCACATGTTGCAATTCATTTCGGTTTTTGATTCATATTTTTCTCCTCTTTTTAATGAGAGAAAGATATTTCTGAAGAAATCTTAAAGAAGGCCGGTGATGGCAGACGGAGGGCGGAGATGCCTGGGCCGTGAACCGCAACATTTTCTCTCACTTTTTCGCTTTTCCATTTAAAGCGCCACATGTGCAGCCCCAACCCAAACCAATTTGTCCCTGCATGAATTAAATATGAGGCTCGGTAATGTTTAAATGAGCAACCGAGTCACGAGCTCGCTCAAACTGGCTCCCAATGACCCGATCTGCTTCCCACCTAGGGCGTCCAAAACACCCTTCATCATCATCGCGTAATAAAAAATAATAAAACAAAAAAATATATGGATAAGAAAATGTGACCCGGCTCGTTTTACAGCACAGTAAATCAGCCTATATTACTGGCTGGTATCAAAGGTAATTGAAACTTTTATTCTTTGAGTAATAGCACCATCTCCAGTAATGCACTCCATCAGCAAGATTACTGCACACACTGAACATATATCACACAAAGCAAAAAGGGGCTCTGGTTGCTAGGAGATTTCACCCCATTTGTAAGAGACAGAGAGAGAAATAGAGAGACACGGGAGTAGGAAGTGAAGGTGGGGGTACAGAAAGGGAAGATGGCTTTCTCTTGTTATTTTTCTCCCTTGAAAAAAATAAATAAATAAAATAATCAAACCATTTTTTTTTTTTTACTTTTGCTCTGAAATCGGTTTTCTGTTCAGAATCAAAGGAAACGAGCGCGATCATAAATCAAATGTGAGTGTGATACAGGGTTTAAAGTGGAACCATATACTAACGCCTGCTGCAAAAGGGACATTAAACACCTCCGCACATGGCCTAGACTCAATAACCAATCTGACAGCTTATTCCTCATGGCGCAGGGGTCAC
Source organism: Carassius auratus (assembly GCF_003368295.1). NCBI lineage: Eukaryota > Metazoa > Chordata > Actinopteri > Cypriniformes > Cyprinidae > Carassius > Carassius auratus. The sequence goes on from NW_020528142.1 coordinate 445,577, forward strand.
AGGCTCTGCGTTGCATTTGATGCACACAGCGGACCACTTTTTCCTCTTCATTCCTTCTTTACGTGTGAAGCCCCACAACTGAAAATCATCTGATGGTATGAAAAATGCAGGAGAAATTCAGCCGTACGAATGTGCAAGGAAACACACTCTCACACACCCATTTGCAACTCATTTCCACCTCAATTGGAAAAACAAACAGAGAGACAAAAAAGTGGTGACATACTCAGAGTCTTAATTAAATGACTATCCTGCACATAGCCGCACATCAATGAAAAGCTATTCCGACCAAAACCTGTAATGACACTTTTCAGAGGGGTGCGGATATCGGATCTATCACCATCCATCAAGTGGGCCGGGGGAGCGGATGGCGCGAGCGGTTCAATTGAAAAGGTAGCAAAGCGTGTGAGAAATTCCACGCTGAAGCTGTTTCCTATTAGCTGCACTGTAAATGTCTATTGTGGAGCGGCGGCACGCGGCAGTCGCACAAGCCACCGCTCTCTGTCTGTCCTCCTCCAAGCTAATCAGAAATTAACTGATAGAGAAAATAAGAGGAAAAAAGCATGCAAATGAATCGGCTAATTGTGAGTGTGTTCTGAAGCATCACGATCGGGGAGGCTTAAAGAGGACGGAGTGATTTTAAGAAATGCCGCACTGCCTTGTAAGCATCCTATTAAATTTGAATGCAAATAAAGTAAAAAAAAAAAGAAAAAAAAAGCATAATATTAAATAATTAAAAAATGCACTGGAGTTTGTGTCTTAATGTTTCTGTTAAATTCAAGCTAGCTGTTTTTTGTACTCAAACAATTAAAATTACACAAAGAACTGCAATAGATTCACTAGCCACTAAAACACATGCACTCAAACACACACCCAGACGGTGAAGATAAAGACAAAATGAATGAAAAGAGAAATCGGACAAGAGTGTGAGGGAAGCAGTGCACACAACAAGAATCGGACAGCGGAACAGTTAAATCTGGGAGCATGCAAAGATGGGGGGAGAAAGGGGTGTTGTTCAGATGTTACCTTGGTCAGGGCTCCTCCAGCGATGACCTGAAGGGTTAAAATGAACCCCCCACTCCAGGGCTGTAGAGGGTCATCAAGACTCAGCTCAGAATACTTAACGTCCTCTTCCCATTCCGCACACACACACGCACTCACACAGCCGCTCTCACACACACAGGCACAGCAGCCAGACCTGCGCGCGGCACGTATAAGAATCAGCGTCCCAATGTTCCCACAGAAGAGCGAAACTCAAGGTGGAAAAAAACTGGAAAAGAAAGATGAAAAACGCAGGATGACAGTTGACAAAACAGACACAGTCGGTCACAGAGAGGTTAAAGAAGCATCTTGTGTTCTGATTATCACTCTCTTTCTTATACTCTACGCTGTTGCTGCTTTCTATCTCTGTCTCTCTCTCTCTCACTCTCTCTCTCTCTCTCGCTCAAGCGGAGGCTGTGCTGATCGCAGAGGCTGCTGATGCACTGGGAAGTTTGCAGTCCTCGATGGAGCCCCCGTCACGCATGGCTGGTCCCAGCACACGCTATTGGCCGAGCCTCTGTCAATCCGATACTCGGGGGAGGAGACAGCAGTAGAGGTGGGAGGGAAAAGGGAGGAGCTTTTGGGCTGCATTAACCATTTGAAAGCCAAAAGAACTGTTCTTTCCCCAGTCACCCCCCGAATGCATGCGCACACGCACACACACAAACACACACCTTCAACACAAACACAGACTCCCCGGGTCTGCAGCTGTTCCTGCTGCTGTTGAGGGGGAACAAGAAAGCCCACCTTGACACAGTTCTTTCCTTCTAAAGTTTCAGTCCTGCTATTCTTCTGTAAACTCTCTTTAAAACATTTCTCGGCATGCAATCAATTCAGAGTACAATCCAGTATTTTTCCCTCACACAAAAGGTTCTTTACAATTAGCAAAACAAGCCTCTATTTGTGCACATGCACCCTGTGTTGAAAGCCCAGCAACTAATTGTAATTATAACAACCACAATTGTCACCAATTACACTTACAGCCATTTCGCTGGTGCAAAAGTAGCAGAATCATGCAAAACAAGAAGAGAGAACTCAGACACTTCCAGAGTCCAGTGGCCCATTATGAAAAGCACAAGTGAAAGTTTGAGGGCTATTTTATTTGATTTAGGAGTATGGCTGGGAGCGGGTCCGGTGTGAACAGAACATATTTGTGCATAAATGCATGACTTTATGATCACCCCCTCTGGGCATGTTTCAGGACAGGCCATTAGCCTTTCTACTCCACTGAGAGAGAGACCGAGTTCCACTACATTTCGATGCAGAAGAACTTTTTTTTTTTTTTTTTTTAGCTTTCTGACAAGTATTTTGCACAGGCCATTACTAAATAATAAAGTATTGTTCTGGACGGCTGTGTTTTGGGCTCTACTTGGCATGATGGAATGTGGGATACTGATGTGGTAATCTTTAACTTTCTAATTATTTGCTAAAACACAATTGGCAGTTTAATAGAGTGATAAAGTCCAACTAAATATATTCGCTGAAGCATTTATTGGATCAAACGGATTATCAATGTTCTATGTGTAGAAATTTACTGAACGCTGAAGACTGAAGGCACCAAACGTACTTGCTCGTACGTATTCTTGCATATAGACTCTGTAAGTGTATGTGTGTGTGTGTGTGTGTGTATGTGTTGTTTTTAAGATTTTAATCAGTAAAAACAGTAATACTGTGTAATATGTTTAAAATGGTATTAAAATAAATATTTTTACAATATTTTAAAAGGTTTTAAGGTGTAATTTATTCCTGTGATGCACAGCTGAATTTTCAGTCTTCAGTGTCAAATAATTCTTCATCATTCACTCACAAAACAGTTGTGCTGCTTAATATTCTTGTGGAAACCAGGTAATCTTTTTAAGGATTTCTTGAGGATTAGAAAGTTCTAAAGAAAAGCATTTATTTGTAATAGAAATCTTTTGTAACATTATAAATACATTTCCTGTCACTTTTGATCAAACTAATGCAATCTAAAAAAAACAACAACAACAAAACTGACCCCAGATCTTTGAATGCTAGTATAATTCCCTAAATGCTATTTAAAAATTTGTTAACATCCATGAGAAAGAAAAAAAATTCCTAAAGACAACTGCAAGTTTACTTTTAGATGTATGTTGGGTCTTAGATATACGTCTATGGCATGTTCTTCGTGAATGTGAGTGTTTCTCTTAGCTTGTCTATTTACCCATACACACACGTTAGATGATCCTACACTTCATCTTCACATCTGAAGGGATCTGTAACGAGACACCTTGGAGATGCACGCATATACACACAGCAGTAACTGAAAGACGTATAGCCAAACAGCCATTAATAAAAGACAGCTCACTGTAAACTATTCTGCATTTGGTTAAACTGTTAAAATTCCTCTCAAAAGGGCTTCTCCGCAAGGAAAGGGTTATGAAGAGGGTGATCAATGCCTGCTTTGAACAAAGGACTCATTAAAGCCGTGCACGTGGAGAGCTCGGAGCGGCCGCGACACATCACAGTAAGCGTGACTCAACTATTGCTCTCTTTAATGATCGCTGTAATCTAATTCTAAACGCCCTCATCGCTCTGCATGCACACGTGTATAAGGTTTGACAGTAGACGTGATATATGTTGTGCTTTTTTAAATTATGTTTTCCCCATGCCTCTCTGCTCCACTTGCCTTTGTAATACAATGCAGATTGCACTTGTTTGGGGGGTGAGCGGGAAATAAAAATTTTTTCGTTCTATTGTTCGTCGTGTTCAAAGCTCTACGGATAAGCTCGCTGGGCCATACGAGTGCGGTTTCGGCTTTCCATAAAAAGGACGCACGCCACTGTTGAACACATGCGCAACCTGCTAAGCTTGACTTTAGCACTGCACAGAGTGTACGTACGGAGCAGGTTGCTGGATCATTAAGTTGCAAATTAAGCATAGTTGCAGAGCGCGGACGAGTATATCCATCAGTCAGTGAATTGTGAGGGCCTGTCACCACAGAGATACAGATCCTACCGTCCGCTAATCCGCCTGGGGTGCCTTCTCCTCTCTTGTGTCCCCAGGTACTGCACTTAACATTCAATTTTTATTCCTATTTGCTTGCTTATTTGCCTGTATGCCTGCCTATGCCAGCTGTTTACCATCTCCGAGAAAGTTGTGTAATGAGGTAAACAGTCCACTCCGTGGTGACAGTGCTTCGTAGCGACGGAGGGGGGAGATTGACACGGCCGATGAGGAGAAGTGGGGAATGACTGACAGCTGATGGGGATTCGTCAAGGGACGACGACAGGTGGGTATGCTAATGCTGGTCACGCATGTACAGTGAGACCGTCCTCTATTACATTCTCTTTCTTTTTACCTCTCTCAGCCTCATTCTCATATTCCCACTGATGCCCCCGCAGAGCAGGCCGTGGAAAAGAGAAGGCTGTTTGCTCACACCGTGCCAGTCCCAGCAGCCCCCGGTGAATACAGCACCCCGCCAGCGCTCTTAAGCCTCAGCGCAAACAAGCCACACGCACGCACACTGTTTGAACTTTCTCCTACAGTTGCAACTCATCTCTCTGTGTCTTCTGGGTCTTTCTGTCTTTCGTTTCTTAATACACACAGAGGTATATTATAATTGATACTTATTTATGGCCTGGCAGAGCTGTTGCTTAAATATCCTGGCCCCTATAGCCCAAGCCTGATAAGTAGGCCGTATCACAAAAAAATTCAAAATAAAAACGTAGCTGTGCTCCCCGAGAGGGCGACTACAGCACACTCTACTTGGACCAAAACAAACGTCGATCAAAAATCTGTGAAAAGCATGTGTATGCTATGTGTGACTTTGATAGGTATTGGTGGTCAAAACCCCACAGCCATCCCCTGTGGACAGTGGTCTGTGTGGGGTGCGAGTTCAATAAGGGGTCAGCATCAATCAGAGGACATGTCACTTTGCTTCCAGGCCCGACTCCATGCTGACAGGCCTGAAAGCCAAATGTAAGACAGGGTGTGACCTTGGAGGTCACGAGGGGTCAAGTGACTTTGAGGCTGTGGCAAAGAGACTGCTGAGTTTTCCGATACTAATTCATTTTTTCCTAAACCAATAATAGGAAGATGGCTTTTAGTGCCTGGGAAAGGTTCGATATACGACACGGACATAACCACTCATGAGATTTACCTAAAGGGCAGATAGAAATTTAGTTGAAATTCCCTTCAAGGGCAGGCTAGTTTAGTGTCGTAGATTAATATGCCGCTAGTAGGAGAGTCACAGATGGTTCAGCAACACAACAGCCAAGCAGCAGCTGCTTGCGCCATGGCTGGTGTGGCATCATTGCATGGTCTTCACAGAGGCCTGGGCAAAAACACAATCCCTGCCTTTAGAAAACAATGGAAAATCTGCTTCATATCAATCTTGAAGTAAATGGGTGCTGAAAAACTATTTAGCTTACACTGTTAAAATAATCTGGGCACAAAGAGGGCCGTAAAATACTTACATACACCCACACCTGCGCAGATTAAATTAGAGCCTTCTGTAATGTGGTGTGACGGTCTATTAGTGCAATGTTTCACCGGTAAATACAGATATTGTTACTGCCAAACCTGTAGATGAATCAGATGACATGTAACAAGGCATAATGGGCTATTGATTTTCTAACCACTCAGAGGACATTGTCGAAGATTTAATGGACTTTGGATTCTTAATATGCCTTAATATTAATAAAAAACTATCTTTTTTATGTTAAGACCTTGCACTGGTCATAGTGCTTTACTCGGCAGAACACTAAGTGTTGTATTTAACTGAATTGTATTTTAAAGTGCTGCCCAATGATGCAGGGAAATCAACAGTGTGACTTTTCTATTAGATTCATACAGCAGGGCTTTGCTTGCAGAGAAAAAAAAAAAAGAATTATACAGCACAAGGCCTGACCCATTCACTCAATAGCCGTAACCACGTTTACAAATGTGACACATTGTCAGGACTCATTAGAAATGCACAATTGTGTCTTGTAAAATGATGCTGATGGAGATGGCAAACATGTCTCAGTATCTCTGCGTAATTAGATGCAAATTAGCGCCAATTTCAGACAACTCTATTCAAACATCAAACAAGACACCGTAGTTAATTATAACTAAGACAGGAGGTAATTTAGGCCCGTGCCCTCGTGCAGGTGTGAACAGACTTGCTAAAGGAGGAAAGAGAGGTGAGATAGAAGTGTGAGAGGAGTGAACGCCCATTTAAAGTGGCTGTTGATTCACTCCTACCTGTTTCCAACTCTGACGTGCTAATTCACAACAGAAGGTGCTGGCAAAAACTACCTACACCAATTATTGCACATTTCTTCATTAGTGAGTGGGGGCATTAAAACTGATGGAAAACTAGCTTAAATTTAGAGAGCTTAATTCATTTCTTTTCCAGCCGTATCTTTGAGCCTCGCAGCACTAATGGGTACGCGCTAAGATTAACATCACAACACCAGCTAGCCTTTTAAAGCTTTACTTCACAAAACTTTAAAGAAGAACTTCTTAAGAAGTCCAATTACATGCAATTATCAAAACCACTGTTGCAGAGGGTTGGCGATTTACGCTCAAAAAATTGCGACTGAAATGGCTTACATGTCAATGTATTGAGTATTAGCTAAAAATTATTCTCTGACTGATATTAGTATACACAAGTAAAAGCTTCCAAGCCCTTTAGCGCGTGCCAAATGATGCCGATGCCGAACTACAGCTGAGCTGTCTTTTTAATATCCCCCACAATTCTCAAATAATGACCGCCCACAGACAGATACACTTTTTGAAGCGAGGTCCAAATCCTGTCTCCAGAGACAAAATCAACAAAAAACAAAACAAAATAAAAATCTAACCACAGAGCTCCCATTTTCCTGTCCATTTGGTAACACGGGGGCGAAGCTGTGGAGCCTCATTTCCACAGCCTAGAACAAATGAATATTTCTGATGAAGCAAATGCATATGCAGGGAAGGCTTACGTGCAACGAGTCAATAGGCGTCTCCCTCAGAGAGTCTCTTTTCTCTCACTGAGCATTGATCATGTGCTACATTTGCCTCCCGCTCACAGAATGAAAGAAAAAAATGAGGGTGTATTTACAGGGGCTTGTAATGATATCATATATCAGACTGACCCACTGGTGTAATGATTTTGCAAAAATACCTCACTTAGAGAAAAACAGAGGACAGTCCATGCTGAGATGGACTGTCGCTGAACAGCCCCTTCTAACGGATGCTGTTTGGAAGCAGGGGAGGAATATGAAAACGGGGATTTGTGTCATGTCGTACGATGCAATAAACATCTAAAAAAATCTCTTTGAGATGGCAGATGGAGCTTGATGCCAGATATTTTCCTCTACAAAATTCAAGAGACTTACCATGGTGCCGCTGCTCGTTTCTTGTTGACGGTGGGCAAACAAGTCGTTGTGATTTTAGCTTCTTAATAGGGCTATCCATCGAATGCAATATTTCATTTTTTGATCACAACTATTTATCAATATTTATAACAAATCTGAAGATTATTCCAAGATATTACATTATTACATTAAGGCAGACAAGTAAATCATTGAACATGATGTTTAAACATGAAAACTGAAGTCAATACATTTTTTTTTACAAGATAACCTTTGAAAGTCCTGTCACATCCAGCTAAGTAGTTAATCTCCTGTATGTCCTGTTTGAATAAATCCACAAAACCATGAGGGTTGTACTGCAGCCTTATTACAAAATTTGGTTACACTTTATTTTAAAGAGTCCTTGTTACAATGTAATTATACAATTACTCAGCAATATTAAATAACGACATGCACTTACTCTATGGTTAGGGTTAATATTAGGGTTTGGTTTAGGGTTACTTGCACACAATAATGCATCATTTATTGTTATTATAATAGTAGTATATATAATGTGTAACTAACAGTGTAAAATAAAGTGTTACTCCATTGTATTTATAATTAACCAGATTAAATGAACACCTTCTGTAATGCAAGATGCAAGGCTTTAAGAACCGAGCATCAGTTCAGGCCTCCACAGAGACGTGAGCAGAAAGACAGGGTATCTATTGTCACTAGAGCTTGCTCTTTCTCAGAGAACTGGAATATCAATATGCCACCTTCTCCAGGAGATGTGCTCTCTTATACGCTCTCACTACAGAACATTTTTACCTCTCCTTTTCTCCCTCCTGAACCAACCCTCCATATCTCGATGAACGTGCACCCCATGCAGCTCAACACAAGCTGGATTATGGGGTGGGAGGTGTAGGCAGGGGGCAGCCACAGCTGCTGCTGTCCCTTACGAGAAGAGACTCCCTGGGGTGACCCTTGTGAAAGAGGGAGGCTGGCTCAGCTAAGCCACTTCATTCAGCGGCCCCACGGCTCCCTGCCGGGCTCAGGCCAGGGGCTACACTGAGTGAAAGAGCAGCAAAGAAAAGGGCAAGGTTAGAAATGGATAGAAAGACTGAAACAGGACTGAAAAAAAGCAAGACTGGGTTTTGGAAAGGGGGGCGATTGGTGGCGGTCATATTTTATTTATTCATTTTTTGGACTACTTTTCTGCTGTGGTGCGAGTCATGCAGATCACAGATAATTGTTGCGCTGTCAGAAAGATTTCCAGCACGGCAGTATGCCGATCTAACCCACAGAAGGGCTAAATAACAACAATCACCATGATCATAAAGAGCAGAGCCCATGCTGGAGAACTCCATTCACGCTAATCAGGAGTCCCACTGTTTTAGTGCGTCAGGCACAGCACAAAGACCTGCTAGCAGGACGCCCGGCCCGCCATCGCAACTGCAACCTGGCTAAATGGAGCAGGTGATTTCCCAGCCTCCCCCCGGGTCTGGCCAATCATGCTCACAGGCAGGTGGAAGGGAGGGCGTACCAAGGTACACGGCGAGGGCAATGCTAAAGAGTACATGTGGTGGAAGCAGAGTGCAGTGAAAGTGCTGCTACACCTCCACACACACTGCGAGCTTCATCCCTGCTGCAGGTAATAACAGGTTTGCAAGACAAATGAGGCTGCAGATAAGAAGGTCCAAGCAGATGGAGAAGGAAAGGGTGGGGTCAGAGCCAAGAATATGAACCCACATGTCTGACACTGGCTTAATAAGCAGGAGTTGTGCTGATGGCAGCAGCTAGCAATCGCCCCATAGGGAAGTGAACACAACCTCCAGCTGAACCCAACACATCACACACACTGGACAAGAACTGCGAAAATACAGCCAGCTTCGTCCTCCAAGCACAAAAGACTGACGGGGGAAATATTCATAATTCCATCTAGGGTGAAGCTGGGAGGTGCTACTGCGCTTAGGGTAAAACTTGGGCTACGAGACATGCCGATTTGTAGTTTGGCTTGATCTGCACCCTAATGCGACCTGAAGATTAATTTGAAATGGGCGCTTGGCCCAGAGACTGATGGCAGTCTCCAGTGAGGGTAAATATACTGGCATTATATCATTCTGTCTTCCTGGGCCTTAAAGTGACACCTCCACGATGAATACTTTCTGCTTACACTGCCAATACTGAACAGGCTAACGAATAGACAACAGGAGCAGCCCTAAACAACCACATTGTTGTTGTAGCTTGTTTTTAAGATCCAATAATCAAAATGTGTGAATACTATACCAGTTAAATAAAGCAGACATAAATCAAAGGCAGCTAAGGGATTGCAGCTTTTCAAGAGCTGATTGTTGGTTGTTTTGTCTCAGCCTCATTCTCACAGAGTCCACCTTTAAACTGATGCTGAACAACATTTCTAGTTACCATCACAGTCAGTCATCATTTCATCTGGACATCAAATCTGTATAGTTTCTGAAATGATGACATCATCAGCCCATGTCTCGTCCCTAGTCAGACACCGCTACATCACGTAACAGCAACAAAAAATGAACAAACATTGAATGATCGTCTTTTTTAAACACAAATTAATAAATGTATTGTTCCATGTTCGTTTGTATACCGCGTGCAATGTGTATGCGCATAGTCCAAGTCTTCTTCTCCATTTTTATTGTACTCTATCTCTGTGGCAGAATTACAGCGCCACATGTGGGTATGGTGTGTATACTACATCCTTTTGTGTCTGTTTTATGGTTTTGTGTGGATGCAGATATTTCTTGAGACGAGGAAAAAAAAAGATTGTATAGGGAAAGCTCTGGCTTTATGTGGACGTAGCCTTAGGCTCAATGCTGTACAACGCTACATACATTCACATCAGTGTTAACTGAATTGTAGAGTTACTCTTACAGGACACTGCACTTATTCGCAATCACAAAAGTACATTATTTGCATGTGCTTTTAAATGTTTCATTCTTGTGCTGGTTTGACGTAAACCACATACACCTGAAGCGCATGCACTAGAAAGCCTCTCAAACATCACCTGGTTACTGAACTAAGTTATAGTAATAAACACAAGATTTACATATAGACTCAGTTGACTATGTTTAAAATGAAAGTAAACAGTTGGGAGAAAAAATGGATACGTGCCTGTAGCCTATGTTAGATGTGTGTAGGTCTGAATGGGACAGTTCTTAATATGCAGCCAAATGTAATTACTGTATTTTCCGGACTATAAGTCGCACCTGAGTATAAGTCACATCAGTCCAAAAAAACGTCATGATGAGGAAAAAAACATGTATATGTCGCACCGGACTATAAGTCGCATTTATTTAGAACCAAGAACCAAGAGAAAGCATTACCGTCTACAGCCGCGAGAGGGCGCTCTATACTGCTCAGTGTAGACTACAGGAGCACTGAGCAGCATAGAGCGCCCTCTGGCGGCTGTAGACGGTAATGTTTTTCTATTGGCTCATTTCTCTTGGTTAATTTCTCTCGGTTCATGTCAAATTAATTTTGATAAATAAGTCACACCTGACTATAAGTCGCAGGACCAGCCAAACTATGAAAAAAGTGCGACTTAAAGTCTGGAAAATACGGTAAATGGATAGTTCACCATAAAAAATAATTTTTCATTGTTTACTCACTATCACGTTGAAATATTCATTTAGTGCTAATAAAACAACAAAAACACAGAGAAAAATCACTCACCACTCGTGACTAAAAAAACTTTAATACAGTTGGTTTAGGAATCAGTCTATATAGAGTTTTATTTTTAGATTTGTTCATTCAGTTTCTTGAATGCTCCTGCTAAATACACTATATTGTGCCTGAAATTAAAGCACTTTTTGTTTTATATATTATGTGTAGTTTTAATGTGTCTCTTTGTTCTTATTTTTTAATGACAAAGATATTTATCTTCACTTTGTCCTAAATATCTGCCGTTCTTTTTCTTTTTCTTTTTTTTTTTTTTGTTAACTTGAAAGGCTTTGTCTTTATATTAGAGAAATTAGTTTGGCTGTAATGAGCAGACAACTTACAAAACAGTAAAACCAACATGACAAAGAATTGTGATAAAATCGTGAAAGAAAAAAAAGATAGTTTTTCCATATTGCCCACCCCTGCCAGAGTTTAATGGTTTGTGATATAAAAAGCTTATAAAGATTGATGGAGGGGAATTTATAACCTTAAGCCACTACCTGTCGGGCTCGCATAGGCACATGAGCGTGTTTATTAGATACAGATTCTTCAATCTAGATCTCGCACTCTCTGTCAGTGTGTATTGTGTGTCTGACTCAGTCAACCTTTCCTTTTTATTGCTGCTGGGTTGTGCTTCTTGTTTAAATAGCCAGATGCACGCTCATGAATAAATTAATGTTTACAAACCAGATTGGCTGCCATAAAGGAAAGGTCATAGGAGGGTGTATGTGTTCCTCTCCTTTTCTGTTCCTCACTCAAGTTCTGCTTGGCCTAATGCAACATTCTTAAGGGCAATGTTCTCATGTCCCGATTATCCTGCTGGAACCTACCTGGATTAGTGTTATTCCAACACTAAATCCGCAGCATGGCCCGCTGACCATGGCTAGGGCTTTTCTGGCATGAGGTTGCACTTTTCATTAATCCAGGCCTCAAATACTCTTCCTGGATGCTAAACCTAACCCTAAAACCCTAACCTAAACCACACAACTGGTTTAAGGCAATGTCTCCTGTTCTCCATGTCATTGTTGGCTCACATAAATAAAAATATCTGACATCTAACATCATAAAAACCTTTATATTGTACAAATTACATTGAAAATAATGATTATATATATATATATATATATATATATATAGAGAGAGAGAGAGAGAGAGAGAGAGAGAGAGAGAGAGAGATACCACTACAGCACTTGCAATGCTAAACATACACTCATCAGATAACACAGGCACACACACACCTGTATATACACAGATGCACACCTCTTAAGCGACAACTGTGATGAAAAGGAGTGTTAAGTGGTGCTACGTAAGGGTGTGAGCGTCTCGTAACAGACAATATCTGAGGGTAATGTCTTAACGCAGCCGCAGTCGATAGAGCTGTCATTCATCTGTGCTCTGTCTGTCACCTCCTGACATGCAAATTGCTCTCGTCAGAAGCTCTGACCAAATAAAATATTCATTCTCTTGTCTATTATCTGCCACATTACATTGGGTAATCATTTTGCCTGCCTTGGAAAAGTCGCAGCTCACCCTTCTCTCACTCACCTCCGACTGTCTGCTGACAAACACATCTCAATCTCCATCAGTGAGCGGCCCGCATGACTCTCTCTGCCAACAAATTATTAGCATCAAATCTCCCGTCATCTGCAGGCTATTTGTGGTGTGCCAACATCATTTCCTACCCGGTGTGGTGAAATCGATTGCGGGAGAGGGAAGCAGAAAAACCATTACATTTCCGCTCAAAAGCTGGATTCCACACTCCACCCCCTTCCAAATGCCCCATGGAAAGGAAACTAAAGATAAAGTTAGGGTACAAAAACTTGGGGTAAAAGTCAGGGAGCCAAGTTAGTTTAGTGCTAATTGTGTTTATAGCGTACAGAGAGATGGATCTTTTTAAACTACACTGATTGTGAAAGTATTCAGCCTCTCATTACTTCGTGACACTGTAATTAGTGCTAATGAGCACAAATTGCACCATGTGCTTACAACTGTGTGTGAGTGTGTGTTTGAAAGGAGAAGTCATGTAACATGCTATAAGGCCAAAATAAAATAAAATAAAACATCCAATGCAGCCACAGAGTTACCTCTGTAAAATTGTAATGGGAGCTTAAAGTTGAAACATTTTCAACTTTAACCCTGTTTGACCTTTGTAAGCGCAGCCAATGATCACCAGACTGTTTGCATCATTACACAAGTGTTACCAGCATGAGAATTAAAACAGAAAAGAGTTTGATTCTTGAAAAAACAGTGATATGCACTGGTTGACCGCTATGGTGACGATGGTTCTGGTCACAATGTCAAAAGCATATCAACAAGGCAGAGATGAAATTTCATATTATACATGCAAATTTAACAAATGATAAAATCAGTTATTGCAATGCCATATGCCGTGCTCTTCATATGCAGGTCATGACCCTCGTATTAAGAGGTGGGTTTGACATGAGTCATGAGAAGGAGCCTTCATTTCTTACTATGACATAGACTACATACACTACAACACCATTTCCCAAACCATTAAAATGCATCTGTTGGAAATTAATTGTGTTGTTCCACCACATGGACCACCATAGAAACCCATCGGAGCATCTGTGTAACATTTTCATGATAGGTCTCTTTTCAGCTGGAGCTACATTACTCTAGCAAGCACTGCAAACCCAGCAATCTTTCTGGCCGCTCTGCTAATGTTCGACAAAGAGAGAGACCGACAGATAGAGAGCTAGAGAAAGAGCTACAGATGGCATGGAGTTCCTCCCTCAGATTATTTAGCCTCTCGCTAGTTCAAACCCAATAGCTCATGCTCGGTGTTGGCCCGCAGAGATCGTCGATTCCCCACATTTCCACTTCTCTGTTATACTTCCTCTCTAATTTCACTTCTAAACGTGCCAGATCACTCCAGTAAATCACACACATTCTCGCATGCACGCAGCGGTCATGCTCTGGGAACATATCATTTGGCATTTAGATATGAGAGCCCCAAAAAACAGACAAAAACAAACACATTTCAATGACTGTCATTATCATTTTACTGTTCAAAAGAGGGGAAGAACAGAGAAGTGGCGAAGCATTTGAAGTCTTTAAGCGGCTTAGGGGACCGTGGACAATGGTGTAAAATGTATGGCTTTCTTCGAGGGGCGTTATTTACTCATTTCACGCTTTGTTGGTCACGACTGCAGGATTCGAAAGGCGGCGGGGCACAAAAGGCCGCATCGACGCAGGGCCGGCTAATCTAGAGGCTTGCTCGGTTTCACACAACAGGCTTAGTGCATAACGGCAGCCATGAACACCAGGGCTTCTATACAGCAGCCGGACAATCACCCACTTTTATGCAGCGGCCCTGCTTTTCAAAAGCCCGACCGATATTGGGTCTTTGTCTGGACAAAAATCCCAGAGAAAATGTTTGGGTGAACTTAGCTGGGCTTTTAGCTGGCGTCAGACAAAGAGGTTAGCATGTAGAGCTTGAGAAAGAGACTTAGCCTATGCAGAACAGTCCCTCAGTTTCAGAGAATTAGACACTTCACTGTTTTGGCAAGGAAAATAATTAGTGATCCGAGTGATTGTTTTGGAATGCGAATGCTCTTGAAGGTGACCAGGTTTTTGGTGGTTTGTTTCCTCAAAAATGTCTCTTTCATTTTACCTTGTGAAGTAAAACAATAGCCTAATATTCTAGACATTCCATAGAAAAAAATGTTATCATAATTTTTTTTAAATTAAATATAAAAACTATAATATACGTATGCATTGTAAATGTAAAATAATTTATTATATTCAATAATTATATCTAATAAAAAATTATGAAATATTAAATTATTGTAATTTTTTTGTAATCATATGGTGTCATTTCAATTGCATCTCTGTTTTCCTTGTTATTACAATGTAATTTTTTTCACTGTCACACATTATTTAAATGTATTACATAATGTTTTTTTTTTATTCTATATATCTCACACACAACAGAGTTGTATGACAGAAGATGATCAACCATGATCGAAATACCCCTCCCCACTCACACACGCACACGATTTTAAATTCTTAGATAATACAGCTGAAAATGATTTATTGATATATTTCAGAAATCTGGTCACCTTAAGCTAGTTGGAGGGTCATGTATCGATCATAGGGCTAACGCTAGCTTGCACTCAGAACGGATGAGTGCTGCTGAGGGTTCATTTTTTCCCCACGGGGCAACAGCAGTTCCATTGCACTGACTGTGCTCTGTGATGGATATGTGTACTTGCTCACTCCATCTTCTCTAGTTCCTGTATTCTCTTTCTATATACTTCTGTTTCTCTCTTTTTCTCCATTACAGGTTCCCAATAAAACCACAGGGCACTGGACCCTCTTTTACTACTGGAAGCTTGGAAGGTGACAAATAAGTTCATCCAAACAGCCCTCAAAGGTTAGGCTTGCATTAAACAGAGAGAGAGAGAAATAGGGAAAGAGGAAGCAAGAGGAAGGAATAAAGAAAGGGAAGGAAGACGACAGGCGGATTGATGGCAGGGCAGTGAGTCTGGTTTCACTCTAGGCTTTTCCTTAACTCCAAGGCATTATCCATTCAGCTGTCACACACAAATACACACACACACACTCAGCCAAGTCCACCACACCGAGGGGGTATGGTGACACAAAATAGAAGAAAGTCCACTGCCAGACCGCTGTATCCTCCAAGAACCGGAGCGCTCCAGCTGAGCTAAAAGCAGAACAACTTTTTAACTCTCTTTCTCACTAACTTTCTCAGTCACACACGTTTGATTTTCTATCACGATGGGGACTTTCCATTGACTCCATGAGGTTTTACACTGAGCTCATGATATATTTTTTAATCCTCTGTCCCTAAACCTTGTTGGGGACTGTGGCTGTAGACCAAACCAGGATAATCCAAAAAGGTCACTGACCGCTATTGATTTGATATAAATTATTGAACAAAGTATTTACTATTCCAAGACTTCCCCATCTTTTAAATAAATAATGAAAAATAATATCAAAATACAAATATAGATACATTTTATTAATTTATTTATTTGACATTATTATTTTCTTAAAGAGATAGTTCACCTAAAAATGGAAATTATGTCATTAACTACTCGTCCCCATATCATTCCAAATCTTTATTTATATTCAGAACACAAATAGATTTTTTTTTTTTTTTGATGAAATCTGAGATTTTTCTGGCCCTCAATAGACAGCAACAAAACTACCATGATCAAGGACCAGAAAGGTAGATGTCACATGGGCTATTTTAACCATGTCTTTACTACTTTTAGGGGCCTCGAACGTGTCAGTTGCATCGCTGTCTATGCAGGGTCAGAAAGCTGGATTTCATCAAAATATCTATTGTTCTCAGGAATGAATGAATGAATGAATGAATGATGATTTAAACCTGAGCTTTCTAGATTAGAAAAGTGTTTTTGTTGCCAAAATGGGGAGGAGAGGAAAAGAACATCTGATTAGAAATGTGTTAGGTGCTTTGAGTGAAAGCACACTGCAGTTTAATAAATGTAAACCCATCATCTATAATTCTGATGACGGCGAGCAGGGGAGGAAAAGTCGTGTTAAGCACGAGTCCCTTGGCTTCGTCTCAGATTAAAAGAAATAAATGTCTCTCTTCTCCCACGGCAGAGAAAAGGGGATCACTCAAAAACACAGGCACAGAAAACTCATTAAACCTGGTGGAAAATGAAAATGAGACGAAATGAGGACAGCCACACAATTGCACGCAGCACAGTTGTTTGATTTGCTAAGTGAATGTGCTCTGTGAATCAAAAGAGTGTGTGTTTTGAGGGGAAGAAGGGGACAGTGAGCAGAAATGTACAACAGAGCTGTGCATTCAGGCAGTTCACCATAGAATCTATAGGGTTACTCTTAATTGATAATGAAAGCGATTCTGAAGTCTGTTTTATCATGAGGATAAAGCTTAAATATTCCATGTGCCTTTTAAGGTAAAAAAAACTGTCCTTTTAATGACTGCAGTGCACCTTTAGAGAATGATAGATATTGACCTTTTCTGTAAGAATGAAGGACTGTGTGAATGATGAGAGCGTACGGTGAAAGTCTTTCAATAGCAGGAAAATGACACTGCTGCTAACATGTCCACATGGGCTCCTAATGGTTATTGTGTGCGTTTTTGTATTTATGTTGGAGGTCTTCAGTATGTGATAAAAAAAAGAAATTAAAAATAAATTCACAAAAAAAAAAAAAATGGTATTCATGTATTTATTTATAAACCAGTATAAAAATATTCTATACTCTCCAACAGCCTCCAGTTTAGTTTGATTTGAGGCTGAAGAAACAAAATTTATAAGACCATTATTGCCTGATTTTATTGCTGATCTGCTGATAAACAAATCGACTTCAAACAATTCTGGAGATTTCAGACTGAGTGAACTGATTTGCCTTGACATAACTTTAATATCACTGATAAGAACAAAATGTGGAATCATTTTAGGTACTTAATACTTCCCTATTCTACTGTTTGAAGCACAGCCAAAGTAAACAGCTCCAAACACACATAAACACACTCCCAAACCAATGGTGCCATGAGCCTGTGTCTCAGCAGACCTTTCTCTCTCAGAGACAGCTGTCAGCTTGAACTAGTGACCAAGTAAAAAACAAAGAGGGAATGAAAGAACATGCGAGACAGACTCGGGAGGCACACAGAGAGAAACGGAAAGAGAGGGACACTAATCCAGAACAGCAACTGTTATTCTGTTTGTTCCCACTGGAGGGAAAAGACCCACTCATGTAAACACCTGCACATGGATGGCAAATCTGCATATTGCATAAGGCTGCATTATGTGATCAAAATTTTTTGAAATATTATTGCAATTTAAAACAACTATCTTAATATATTTAAATATTATTGAATTTAAATATAATATATTCCTGTTATGCAAAACTGAATTTTCAGTATCATTACTCCAGTCTTCAGTGTCACACATGATCCTTCAGAAATCATTCTAATTCATAATCAATGATGAAAGCAGTTGTGCTGCTTAATATATATACATGTGTGTGTGTGTGTGTGCGTATGTGTGTATTTTTTTTTTTCGGGAACCTGTAAAACTTTTGTCAGGAATTTTTGAGAAATAAAAAGTTAAAAAGAACATAATTTATTTAAAAATCCAAATATTTTGTAACAATATACACTATTGTAAAAAAGTTTGGGGTCAATAATTTTTTTTCTTTCCGTTTTAAAAGAAATGTGTACTTTTATTCAGTAAGGATGGGCTAAATTTATTTAAAAAATGGTTAGAAAAGCCTTCTATTGTTACAAAATATTTCTATTTTAAATACATGCTGTTCTTTTGAACTTTTTATTCATCAAAATAATGATACTGGAATAATGATACAAAAATTCATCTTTGCAGTTATTTTAACCATTATTTTAAACAAAATTAAATATCTAAATAAAAATCTGCAAATGCAGTGACTTGAGAACAAGCAACATATAAAATACACATTTGTATTTCATTTTTGAATTTCAATATCAGTGCATAACTATTTATCTGTAATTATTAGTAAGTGAATATAGCATTATGATGATATATTTATTTATGTATTTATTTATTTGTATTTAAATCAGTTTAGGAGTTAACACTATGATTCCAGCAGGCCCGCTCTGTGTCATGAGAGGGAAGAGAATATGCTGTTTTAGACACATGAAGTACCATCCTAAAGCTTTGGGCTTGATGAATTCTTCAACAGTTAGACTAAGCATGTTTCTGTTTGAATGCAATCATTTCTAAAGGGCCCAGGAATTAAACAAATCCAAAATTACATTAAGGTCTGCTTTGATACGCTGGCTTCAGGGTTAGGCACTGAGCAGAGAGAAGGAAGGTTGATACAAGCAGTGTAATTCCAGTGCCAGTGTGGGGTGGACTTTGATTACATTTTGCTTTAATGAGCAGTGGGCTTTCACTTGAGGTGGAACAGATCCCATAAAACATAACCGTACGGTTCACCAGAAGTTTGTATGAGGTTCATCTCATGTCTTATACTCAGTCAGAATCTGTTCTTCAGTGTCAGTTCTGTTATCTATGTATTTTTACAACGTGCTGTGTTTCGATACAGTATATGGTTTATTGTTTTCAAACAAAGTGATAAAATATCGCATATCAGTATTAACCTCAAAGTACTAAATATTTATAGAACTGAAAACATGACCACAGTACTCTGATAAAAACGAAACCACAAGACATTATAACCAATACACACATGGTTTTACACTGAAAGAAAAATATATAATTGACACAGTCAGGCAAAGATGTGCTCAGTTGTGTGTCATTTTGCAAATGCCATTTCCTGCTTTCATTTCGATATGCTTTTTAATCATGTCAGTAGTCAAATGTCACAAATGATACAGTGTTTCTGTCTCTAAGATCATATAATGCCACTGCGGACTGGCACTGGGGGAGTGGGAGGGATTGACATGATAGAAGAAAAAAAAATGCGGTTGATCTTAACAGAAATGATAACACATGCTCACGTTTATCCATTATGTTTGCTAATAGACAGGAGAGAGAGAAAAAAAAACAACAACCTTGGAACCTACAGCGATGGTAACAAATGCAATTTAAAGAGCTGTGTGGATGTATCAATCAAAACTGGGAGGATGAATGTGTTTAAACGTACAGCTTTGACACATGGCTAATTGTGGCGTATCTGTCCTTTCTCTGGTGGCATGTCTAATTAGATATGTGTTGTGTGTATGGAAGCTTTGAAGTCTTCTCTTCATGATCAGTAAGTAAACAGTTTCTCTGCCTCAGATCCGCGAGCGGCCCATCTTTGGCCTGGGTTTGTGTTTCTTGTTTCACCAAAAGAAGTCCAGAGACTTTGTAGACTGCAAACACACCTCTTTTTTTTCCACTGGATGCTACTTTTTCATAGCTCATGAAGATATTTCTTCTCAATTTCTTTGAGAGCAATTAAAAAATAAAAAAAAATTTCAGCAAATCCGAGCACAGTTTGAGATTGTTGAAATCTCTTCTGAAACTTAAGAGGGATTTCTGTGGTCTTTTTCTCAGGAGGAAAATCTCCATTTAATCTCATTGCCGTCTAGGAGAAACAACTGAGATAATGTAATTTTCCTTCCTAGACACACATTGAGGGGCCATAAAACATGCACACAGATAACATTCATACACGCATTCAGTTCACACGGGGTCTCGAACACACAAATGCACGCATTGGAAAAACATTACAAGACGTCAGTGGGACGGTCTCTGGCTCGGAGAGGTGGAGGAGGCTATAAACACATATAGTGTTTCAATTAAAGTCCCTATTGCTGTGGCTCAGACTCGGTGCCAGCTGTGTGTGGTTACAAAAGCAATGTGGTGGCTCCTTCCAATAGCCCTAAAAAGGCAAAACCACCAAAGCACTTTAACTCCCTCACCGAGAATAAAAAAAAGGGGGATGAAACGAAAACAGAAAAGAGAGGAGCGGGGGACATGCTAAGTGGAGTGCAGCAACATTAAGGGCATATTAAAACAAGATGGCCAACAGCTGGTAATGCAGTTTGTGTTGGGCGCAGGCTGTGCCGGCACTCATTAGGGCACAGTGCACCACAGAGCCGCCTCGTTCATTCTCTTCCCCTCTCCTGTAGCCCCTGAAAAACACAAAGCTTCCTCATAATGTTCCCAAGTGTGTAAATCATTCCAAAGGCTGACAAAAAGTACACTGTAAGCCGCAAAAATAATTAGGGCCAACTGCAGCTACCGCCTTTTCTTCTTTCCAGCCTTCTGCACCCGCATGCTTTCCCTCCGACGCTTGCCCATGCAAATAAAACCTTCAGTCCGCTCTAAAGCCAAGGGGACATTAAAGTTATAAAAGTTGGCCGAGCAGACATGAGGTGTTCCTTACCGGGTCTATCATGCCGGGTAAAACATGCTATTTAACTTCCTCCCACTTTTCTCTGCAGGCCTCTCATTTAAAGCCTTGGTGGAGCTTGTCTTACTTTTATGTCCCTTCACATTCTGCGGCCCCCTTCTCTGACGCATTTCTCAGCTATCACCCTCTTTTTCTACTCCGACACGCACTCCTTCTCCCTCTTGCTGTCTGATGGGATACTAGACAGGGTTACATGAGCCCTAAGGATGCAGAAAAAGGGAGAGGGAGAAGGAATGAATGAGTGAATAAATGAAGTAGAAGAGGAGAGAGCTGAGCAGCATGTCCTACTGTATGATCTGGCCTCAGTAACACGATGCTGAAAACAGGGAAATTCGGCAAAACTCTTCCAAACAGCTGCCAAACCTCCTCGACATGAAAACTGAGGTGAGGCCCACAATCCAGTCTTCATCGTTACATTACTCTCCGTCGCAGCCTCAGAGATGCACTTCACAAACAAGCTCAAATACTCTGCAGTGTGTGCACGCATGGAAAAATAGAAAACAAGTTTATAAGACAAGTATATGATAGTAAGAAACGGATACGAGTGTTGGCAAAATGCAGAAATGAATAAATTAATTTGCCAAATCCCAAATTATGATGAACTGATTAAAACAAAGTGTAATGTCCTGACAGTAAAAATCTAGATCAAAAGTGTTTATAGAAATATGTTCAAATATTTAAGGTCAATATGTTTTTTTTTGCATTGAATTGTAATTAATTAACATTTGAAAAATTGGAAGGAAATGAAAAAATAATTATATTTCAAATTATGTTTGAACTTTGCATAGACGAAAGAATCCGAAAAAAAAAAAAAAAATCCATATTGATAATAATAAATGGTTCTTGAACACCAAATCAACATTTTAAAGCAATTCACTGACAATTCAAAGACACTGAAGACTGGAATAAATTCTGCTTTGTCATAAAATGAATAAATTACTTAAATTATTTTAAAATATATAAAAATAATAATAATTAAAAAACAGTTATTTTAAATTGTGATAATATTTCACAATATTACTTTTTGCTCTATTTTTCAACAAATAAATGCAACCTGTGGAAACTTTATGACATAAAAACATTTTGCTAATATATAAAAACATACAGAAATATTAAATAATAAAAAAAATAATTTAAATTCAGAAATGTTATATTTTATATTTGAATATTATAATTTAATTAATTGTTCTATTTAAATACTATTAACAGAAATTGAATTTAAATTGCAGTCCCATATCCTGGTTTGTCAAGTCATTTCAAACTGTGAATTGGAATTTAGAATGCAGTTTCTGTGATGCACAGTCCTGATGAACAGAGAGATCTTCTGCATACACTGCAGAGTGGAAGTCTACTAACTGTGGCATTCAATAAAGTGAATTACATATAGTCATGCAAAAAAGACCAGTTCAGTTTATGCAAGTGAAGCTGCCCCATCATGATCATTCTGAAAAATCTGGTTGACCAAGGAAGTCTTGTTGATAAAAGTAGGTTAAGTAGCCTGGTGGGGACTCCAGCACAGTGACATCCCCAACACACCATATGCTGGGGACCACCTACGCTGGTCTTTTTCAGCAGGGAGTTAAAACACATACAGATGAATCCTGCACACAGTGGAAGAGCGGCAGTCCTCAAAGCACTGAGAGATGGGAGACCTGGGGACTTAGTACAGCAGCTTAGCAATGCAATACAGCACATTAGCATGAGAGATTACATGCTGTTTAAAGTGTGATAGGCCTTCAGGGGGTGAGGTGTGGTACTGTAGCTGAGAGAAACTTGAGTGTGTCTTTCCATTCCACATTCATGCTTCAAATTGAGGCCATTTGATAGAGGACAGCTTGTGTCTCTGGTTTCTCCATTAGGGGTCAAAGGGAGAGTTGCTTTTAACTAATCAAATTATTCCAGAGAATATGCACGCTGTACTGTGCAGGCATGTGGTGCTAACACACAGGAAATGTGTGTGTGTGCGTGAGAGAGAGAGAGAGAGGTTGGTACTGAGTGCATGTGTGAAGGAAAAACACCACCTCTGCACCTTCTGTCATCTGAGTTTGCCATTCAGTGGGAAAGAAATGGATTAACGTAAGGGACAAATTTGTATGATGTGATGTTAACATAGTTTCTTCTATCCAATCCCAGTTGTAACACAGCATCATCAATGCAAGTGTTTTATTTACCCTTACGTAATAATGTAATAATGATTTACGTAAAATCACGCACTGATAGTAAAGGTAGACTGGGCGCCTTTGTCTATCTAAAATACAATGTACGATGGTCCTCAGCAAGCCTGAAGCCACCACATCCTCACTGTCTTAGTATAACCAATCCAATAATCCCCAATGTCTACAACAGAAAATTCTGCTTCTTGCTTTATCTCCCAGGGGCAAATATGAACAAGGGAATAGGCTAATGCTAAGTGCCTTACTCTAATCACACAGTCAAGACAAACCTCATTTCCAGTGTAATACCCTCAAAAACCATCCACATAATCCCGCTGACAATCAAAAGAGCCTTCACCCTTGCACGCCGCCGCTTCTCACTGGATAATATGGCCACCTTACAAAAATATCATCATTAGCATAAATCACTTTGATGGCTTAGCATCTGCCAAAGGGTGTTATTGACATTTCTAACGCCCATAAACACAACGTTCCTCGTTGATTCAAATTAACGTAAGTCCCAGAAGTTTCTTTCCTGGATCAGGTCAAATTTGTTCAAGAATAAAAAAGGAGGGTGGGGGGCTCTGGGAGGTTGCTAATTCGTTTCTTCAAGGCCAGCTCACCAGAGATCCAGAGACTGCTCTGATTAATTTACATTAATTTCTGACTGCAGAGTTTTAACATGAGCAAGTGTCAAGTGTTCACACTGGAATAACGGCAACAAGCTTCCTTCCTGTCATGCAATAACACCTTCTTTTGGAGCTATATGACGAACAGGTGATGCAGAATGTCACCAGGGTATTGTCATTGTCATCATGGATACAAGGTATTCAGACATCCTACGAATATGGTGAAATACATATTATGTCAAGCAAGCTGAAATTTAATGTCATAGGCTCTCAGAACAGCAACAGTAACAGGACGGGCAACCTCTGACCTCCCAGTTGCTAAAGCAAGTAGTAAAAAGGTTTGACAGTGGCCCTGTGGGTCTAAAGGAGAGTTAAAGTTTTACATAGGTCAGCAGGGCCAAAAAGGCCCAAGATGCACGCATACTGTACGTGCATTTCACAATAGCCTTGACATGTCTCAAGTGCCCTACACATTAAGATGAAAAGGAGAACTTGATTACATCCAGGTTACACTTATCCTTGAGTGGCCGCTCTCAGGTGCAAGCTCTGAGTTACATGTACTTCACTTGATTATCCTAGAAATAAAATTAATTTAGAGGGAAATTGTTGAATATCTCGCTTCTGAAAATGAGGGCTATTAAGCACAGCTTCTAGTGTGTGGCAGAATTGTTCTGAAATGTGTGAGAACACCTTCATAAACAGAATCGTTCCTGGAATCTTGTATCATGGGATAGCATTTCACAGAAGAGTGTAAGCGTCAGAATCTATAATTGAGGTGGTGTATGAGAGCTCTGGAGGGCAGACAGGCCGGACGGCCCTGAAAAACCCATAGACAGAGGCAACAACGCTGGTGCCACCAGCGGCTCCAGCATAAGAGGCCTCTCTGGCTAAAACTACTGATAAGAAGCATAAAAATCAATGATTAGCGGCTGGCGCCTATGCTAACTCAGCCAGTGCTATTCATTTGGATCAAACATGGCCACTTCCGGCTCAGGCCTTGTGTACTTCTAATGTTTCATGGGCTCTTGATTTGGGCGATGCTCGCCACCACATTCATTGATGTTCTGCTAACAAAGAAGAGGGCTACAAATGGACCTGAAGCTCTGATGTAGTGATAACATTTTTATCAGGATTAACTAGCCTCTCAAAGAACGAGACAGGCAAGAAAAGGAGCACAAATTAATTTTAGTGCCCACATGAATGAATCAGAGTATTCCCTGTTCTTCACACATAAGCAGCGGGGAGCAGCATGGCTGAATCATAGGTGCAAATAGCATGATTAAGCAATTTTACATTTTATATTTATTTAGTTTTGCAGTGTGCTGAACTAAACCACACTGTGCTAAATACTAAATGAACAAAAAAAGCAAAAAGAATTAATAAAAAAACGAAACGATTGCTATTCAGTAAGTCTACAGGTGCTTCTCAATAAATTAGAATGTTGAGGAAAAGTTCATTTCAGTAATTCAGCTCAAATTGTGAAACTTGTGTATTAAATAAATTCAATGACCACAAACTGAAGTAGTTTAAGTCTTTGGTTCTTTTAATTGTGATGATTTGGGCTCACATTTAACAAAAGCCCACCAATTCACTATCTTGACAAATTAGAATACTTAATAAAACAAAACGAAACAAAAAAATATATATGTTAATTGACTGTACATGTACTCAATACTTGGTAGGGGCTTCTTTTGCCTTAATTAATGCTTCAATTCAGCGTGGCATGGAGGTGTTCAGTTTGTGGCACTGCTGAGGTGGTATGGAAGCCCAGGTTTCTTTGACAGTGGCCTTCAGCTCATCTGCATTTTTTGCTCTCTTGTTCTCATTTTCCTTTTGACATTAGCCCATAGATTCTCTGTGGGGTTCAGGTCTGGTGAGTTTGCTGGTCAGTCAAGCACACCAACACCATAGTCATTTATCCAGCTTTTGGTGCTTTTGGCAGTGTGGGCAGGTGCCAAATCCTGCTGGAAAATGAAATCAGCATCTTCAAAAAGCTGATCAGCAGAAGGAAGCATGAAGCACTCCAAGATTTTTTGGTAAACAGGTACAGTGACTTTGGTTTTCAAAAAACACAATGGACCAACACCAGCAGATAACATTGCACCCCAAATCATCACAGACTGTGGAAACTTAACACTGGACTTCAAGCTACTTGGGCTATGAGCTTCTCCACCCTTTCTCCAGATTCTAGGACCTTGGTTTCTAAAGGAAATACAGAACTTGCTCTCATCTGAAAAATTGACTTTTGACCACTGGGCAACAGTCCATTTCTTCTTCTCCTTAGCCCAGGTAAGATGCCTCTGACGTCTGTGGTTCAGGAACGGCTTAACAAGAGGAATACGGCAACTGTAGCCAAATTCCTTGACACTTCTGTGTGTGGTGGCTCTTGATGCCTTGACCCCAGCCTCTGTCCATTCCTTGTGAAGTTCTCTAAAATTCTTGAATCCAGTTTGCTTGACAATCCTCATAAGGCTGTGACTCTCTCGGTTGGTTGTGCATCTTTTTCTTCCACAGTTTTCGTTTCACTCAACTTTCGGTTAACATGCTTCGATACAGCATTCTGTAAACAGCCAGCTTATTGGCAATCAATATTTGTGACTTACACTCCTTGTGAAGGGTGTCAATAGCCCCTTTCACACTGCCATTCTGGCAAATACAGAGGTAAAGTGTTCCTGCAATTGTTCCCTGGTTGCTAGATTTTGCACTTTCACACTGCCAGTGTTGACCCGGGATATGTGCGTGCTTTCACACACAACCCTTGAAGATCCCGTAACGACACGTGAAATCAGCGCGTGACGTGTAATGTATGAGTCGAAAACGCTAGGCACGTTATACTTTCACTGAAGCAAGCAAACGATCTCGGCGTCAGCGTGGAAAGTGAGGAACTAACTGATCTCTGCTTCATTACAGTTTGCACATATGTTTTCGTCGCGAACGTTGATCTTCTTTCAAAACAGCCAGTAAAAGAGTTGCGGGATAACGTGCATCATCACTTCGACACGGAATTAGATCTGGCTTTTGTTCACACAGCGCTCGTACCGGGTCGAATCCTGCAATGTTACTAGGTCCCCGATCCGAGTTCAATTCGGTAATCAATCTCGGGACGTGGTTGCTTTCACACAGAAGGTGACCCGGCAATGTTCTGGAAATATTGCGGGTCCGACGTGCAGTGTGAAAGGGGCTGATGATTGTCAGAGACCATTTTGAAGGCTCAGGAAACCTTTGCAGGTGTTTTGAGTTGATTATCTGATTTGCATGTCTTCATATTCTAATTTGTCGAGATAGTGAATTGGTGGGGTTTTGTTAAATGTTATCCAAAATCATCACAATTAAAATAACCAAAGACTTTGTTTATACTCTACTAAAATTTTGGATCAGTAAGATTTGTTAAGCTTTTAGAAAAAAAAACTGTCTTCAGTTTTACATGATCCTTCGGAAAGTATTCTAACATGCCTATTTTGGTGGTCAAGAAACAGTTTTTCTTATTATTTTTCTTAAAAAAAAAAAAACATAAATCAAAAGAAATATTTACTGTTACTTTTGATTGGCAAAATCCTTTTTGATCTTTAAATACAAAGTGTTAATTTCTTTCTTTTCACAAAACAAAACACACAAAACAGAATAGAAAACAAAACCTTCTAACCCTACTGACTTTTGAATGCTAGTGTAGGTCCAGTTTTGGGTTTTGTTTCTTTTCTAATCTGTATTCATTATCATTTGAATGCAAATTAATTTGATAAAAATAATAATTAATTGAATTAATTAATCTCAACAAAGTTTGCAATAATTTTCATATGCCAACCTCAAATATAATTTCACTTCATCTTGCGTTTAAAACAGTTATTAAAATAAATACTCCAACTCAGAAATCACTAACGTTGTAGTTACACAGCAGAAATGTCAGCAATAAACCCCAGCTGTGACGCAACTTCGCCTTTGACTCTTTTTTTTCAACGGACAAGTTTTTTTAATGATTCTGCAGCAGTAAGGAAAAGAAGGAAGGGTGAAAGGACACAAGGATGGATGGATGAAATGATAGAGAGAGAAGTCGATGTGAAGCGATAGCAAAATCTCAAGGGGATGAGGCAGAAATATCTGGCTTTTCTCCTTCTCAGCAGATACTACAGCGGGACTGCGGAATGGCGCCTCTGGGAACAGTTAATACATCACATGAGTCGACACACTACAGTGTCTTTACCTTCTCTTTCATCTCCTCTGATTTTTCTTATATATATATATTTATCTGTGCAGTCTAACCTCTATCCAGTCTGTGCCTCGGCACTCCTCCTTTTTTCCCATCATTCACTTCCCTATCTCTCTCTCGGTGTGAGCGATGTACTGGTCTGTCACCTCGTGTCACATGTCAGTGAGTGTCTCTGAATCACTAGAGAGCCCCTCTGCTCCAAACAACTGACTCCATACATATCCCACAGGCCTCTGAGGCTGTCGCTCACACAGCGCCACACAGGGGACAAAGACAGAGAGAGAGAGAGAGAGAGAGAGAGAGAGACGGAATAGAAAGAGTTTGTGTCCTTGAAGTGCTCAGCCAGCTCAGTGACCCTTTGTGCATTCAAGCAGTGAAGAATCGCCCTGGTCTAGAAAAAAAATAAAAATCTGCCTCTCGTGCCACATTTCCCATATTCCTTTGTACTCTTTGAGAAAATGCAGGCCTTGGACTTTGAGAAGGAATGTGTGCATGTATCTATAAAGGCTGTAGACAAGCAGCTCTGGGATGTGTTAAGGCAGTTTTCCCCTGGGTTTCTCTTTCTGACACACTGCTGGTAAAGTGTTTCTCCCTGACCTCTAGCTTGGTCTGTGGATGCGAGCTTAGGCCTAATGGATGAATTACCAAAAAACGACAAGGAAAACACATCCCAAAATATAGCAGGCATTAGAGAGACTAATAAATAAAGGTTCTGTGCCCTTAGGAGATTACTAAAAACAACAAAGCAGCAAATGCTTTCTCTCGTCCTGAGATGACTCTCAAAATGTAATCCTTACTTCAGCAAGATAAAACAGGAAGCCTCCATTCCGGGAATAATTATAAGAACTGGTATGATAGCCACTTTGACTGGAAGTAGTATTTATTAAAAAGAAATAAAACCATCCTTGCTTTTATATGAATTATAGATTCAAAAGAGAAGATCTCAAATCGCTTCAAATTGCTCTGCCGAAGGCTACAGTGGTGGCTTTCACCTGTCGTCTTCTTCGCCACAGGGAGGCGGCTGTCATCTGAGGTCGTCCTTGACAGTTTGCGGTTTATTTGTCAGAATATTCTAAATATTCGTTGGCCAAGCAAACTCAACACAAAGCGGATGATTTCAGAATGGAATGTATGGATTTTTGTGGCTTCAAGGCTAGTTTTACATGCCTTTATTTATAAAGGAGGTAAAAAAAATCATCTGTGTGATACGAAGTGCACTATTTTCTCATTTCTGGACGTGTATAATATGTTCCTTCATCCTCATGAGTAACACAATGTCAGTGGCTAATTTCAGAATGTGTAGACTGATTAATCTTCCTTGGTCTCTTTCCCCTTTTTCTCACATACTTTCTGCAATTTCCCACTTTCCCTTGGTCACTTTCCCCTTTTCGTAGAAGCTATGAATGATTTCTTTGTTCGGACAGACAGGCTAATTGAGAGGGCCTTTTCTGAGTATCATTAAAAAGGATGATTGCCGGCCATCCAAAAAATTAATGTCCCAGGTGACCTATAAAACTCAATTGATCTTAACAGTGGGCAGTGGGGGAGAAAAGAGACACACATTTAGACAGGCTTTCATCAGCAATTACACCACATTTTGTAATTAAATTATGTCTTTGGTAAGCGTGGTAATTAAATAAGGTGTAGAAGGTTTGCTGGACTCCTGGCTAATGGCTAACAGAGAGAGAAGGAGGCAAACTCATGCCAATAAAAGTAAAAGTGCTCACATCTTTACCTAAAACCAAGGACAGACACAGTAAACTTTGCACTTTGACTGGCTATTCCTCTTCAGGTTTGACAGCAAATTAATTTAGCAGAGTGACACCTAGCTAGTAAGATCTTACGCAGACAGAAAGTGTGTTTGCACTGGGGAAACAAAACAAAACTTTAAACAACAGCAGCAACACACACACACACAACAGGAACGAAAACAAAACAAAACACTTATGAAAATAAAATAAAAGTATTCTTACATATTTATTGTATGGATTACCGGTGGTGCAGGTTTTTGCACTGACAGACTCCACACATAACGCAAAGCCTGTTTAATGAATTCCTTCCATTCAGACTGAAATGTGGCTGAAATTAAGGGAAAAAAATAACCCAGAAGTGTCTCTAGAGAATGACAACCACTGCTACGCTGTAACAAAAATGAGTTTAGCATGGTGCTAAACAATGTGCTGCACTGACGGAGGGTTGTCTGTGGCTCTGTTCTGTTTTACATTTGTCCTCTCGTACGACTTGAACAGAGCAGCACATATCATCTGGCCTTTAGAGGTGCATTGTTAGCTTTTGCTGATTGTGACATATGGCACCAACCCCCCGAGCGATTTGTAAGCTATTGATTCATTGCTATGTACTGGTTCTCCATGAGTGGCTTTTGCTTACAAACTTGCTAAAGCGAAATCAACTAGCAGACAACATTTTAAACAGCAATTGTTTCTTTAAGAAACTCTAGTACTTGCACACTCACAATGTGCACAGGCAAAAACTGAATTCAAGGATCTGATTACGAGGTTCCTGTCTTTTACTGTAATTTTGAGCATTTGCATATCTGCATTTTTTCACACTGACCAAAATCTGACATGGAGCCACTTAAGTATTAACCCTAATCAGTATGCGTAAGAATGCCAGAACACAAAAATACACTGTAAATGAAACCTTCTGGCCGTTTCCATTGCGTTTACCTGCTGGACTACTGCGAATAAGCTCATACTCTGCACAGATGGCTAGAAGCCTTTTCTCTTTCTCCATCTCGCCATCTTTCTCCATCTCTCTCTTATCCCTCTCAGACATCCCCTCCAGTACTGACATCATCGGCCTCTTCTGTGAATACCAAAAGGGCATGGTTCTGTTTTTTTGGTGAAGTTCTCAGGCTGGAAACTTGATGTTCGAACCGAGAAGGTGATTTGGGAGCACAGAAGGAAATATACTCCTCTGCTGCACTCAAATCACAAGGGCAAAAGCTGCACACTCTGTTCAAATACTCAGAGTGGTGATGAAAAGCGGCCATGTCCAAATTCTAATATTTGAACTGATCTGAATAACCGTCTCAAGGCACATCCGAAAAGAGTCCAGTGTGCAGACTGATGTCAAACGTCAGGTTAGGGTGGAATAAAAGTGGCTTGTTAATGTTCGCTTACACAGTCTGGTTTAACATGGCCCATTGTGCGCAGCTCTCACTCACGGCTCGTGAAACTGTCACTCTGTCAGTCAAAGCCCAGCTCTGGAAAGTGCCACTGTGGAGAGAGTGCTCTTTAATGATGGTGTGCTAGTGTAACAAAGCACGGTTAATGCCATTACGCCGTCAGCGCTGCTTCATAACATCCTTGCCATAATGGCGCTCGTTTCAAACTCAGTTTTACGAGCTGCAATTAACTTTACCCAGATCACCACTTTTTTTTTTTTACCTCCAGGTGTTGGGAAAAGGAAATAACACATTCGTACAATGCGAGCCAGAATGCCAGGCTGGTGGCAGCAAGGTGGGTTTCCAGTATCAGGGTTTCGGGGGCTGCTTTGGGGCCTAGATCTGGATTCGGTCCACTCTTTTGGAATGACCAGAGAGTTATACAACACCACCATTGGACAGAAATTAGTACAGGGATGGCTTAGAGCATCTAGCAGGGTCTGCTTGTAATCTGTCCATGTCGGGGGGTGCTTATGAGGGGGGGCAAGGAGGGTCATACGCCAGTCTGAGTGGTCTACACTCTAGTGCTAACAGAACACAGCTGCTTCTCGTTCACGCCGGGTTTACTGAGATAAGAGCACTCACTCTATCAAGCCAACGCTGCTATGTATACACAGCATTGAGATTAGTTTGCACATGTGCAGGTCCTGTTAAATGATGGACAATAACTAAAAGTTCTACTTGCTCATCTATTTACACTCTAAATGCTTCTAATTAATGTTCTTAAATGGACATTACATGCCTTACTATGAAGCTAATACTATAACGAAACAGAGAAAAGAAATGCGAGGCTTAATCAGGACCATCAATCAGTTCACTGATTGAACAGATGATTTGATGTTTCCTGACATCGGACCTTTAACCTGTCCACATGTATCCGTATTTCCTTCCTGCGCTACATCTGTTCTCAAGAAACAACTTGCGGTCCAAATAATGAACTTTTCTCAGCAGTGTTTCTATCCTGCCCTCATTCTACTTGATCTTTCATTACAAAGCCTTGTTACCTGATAAAAAAAAAAAAATGAAAGAATGAAAGAAAAAAAACACGTTTCAATGCTGAATCACAGAATCTACGTGGAGGGTTGTATTGTGAGCCAACTGGACATGAAACTGCAGTATGTGATGTCGACTGCTGTTTCTTTGCAGACATTTGATGCCCACTGATTGTAATGTCTTTGAAGTAACCCTCTGCTGCACAGACCTATTCTCAGAAAGAACTGTAGGTAACTGTGTTTTACATTGTATTAACTCTCTGTGTTTAAACTGAATCCATATGGGTCAGTTATATATGTGCGTATCTTGTGCCCAAGAGAGCAGGAAAGAGAGAACGAGTGCTTTGGTATGTAATAGTTATTTTTGAATGGCCACATATTTGGTATTCAGAGCAGGCCTTCATGCTCTATATGAATGATATTTACACATGATACACAATATAATATAATATAATATAATATAATATAATAGAATAGAATAGAATAGAATAGAATAGAATAGAATAGAATAGAATAAAACACACAATACTATTTGACCTGTGCTGGCAAAATTAGTTACAATGAGCAAATTTTCAAAAATAAGTAATAATATAAGTAATTTTAATTCTCAATTAAAATACATTTAAAATGATATATGTGTTGTTAAAATCTGACCAAAAAAAAAAAAAAAAAAATGACGAGCTACGCCCATTTGAAGTCGATAGAGTCAGCAAAGTCCATTTTTAGGAAAAATCAAGTTGAAGTTTTCTGAAGGTTCCAAAGCAAAAATCCCCTAGCAACATTACTATTTTCTTATAGTAATAATCATTAATATATTATTAATCACAATATAGTTTTTTATATTTTTTATTTTCTAAATAAAAACTCATGTAAAAAAAACAGATAAAAACAAATAATAATATAGTGTGTTCATTACAAATAAATTGATTATTATAACTACATAAGCAGTTCAATTAAGAGCAGCGTGTGATTCCCTCTTTTATTTTATTGTTTGAAAAATTGATGAGACAGACAGCCTATATTAAGACATAGTGTTTTGCATGAATCTAATATAATGTTACACATCTGATGTTTTTCTCCAACAGTTCCCCAACATTAACTTAAGACATAATTGATTATGTTTGCATGAATACTGTAATTCTGTGTATATTTATCGGGATCGCACGCTGCCGAATTCGCGCACATCGTATGAGAGTCAGTATGAGAAGTGAGCAGAGAAAAGGTACAACAAATAAAGATAATCTTAGATGTTTAATTACTATTTGGAGTACTGGGATCACTAAACGAGGGCTTAATGAATTTCCTTTTGTGAAAAATTGACATTTTGATTTGACATGATTTCAAATTTTTTTTGTCACATCAGGAAATGTCAAAACACCTCCTTACTGAATAATAAGGCTATTTAAATAAACCTTTATATGAATAGAATTTCATTTTCCCATTGCATGGTTTGGCAGAGTAGAGACCATTAATTTAAATTATTTAATAATTCAGTATCATCAACGTGGTAGCAATTTTCTTTGAATCCAATGTATGATATTATTACTAGAAATGACCAGGTGGTGAAATATATGTAAATATTTGCATTTTAACAGTGACAGTGTATGGAGACCTCAAGATAATGAGGTGTGTGGAAATGACAGACTTGATATGAGTATAGAACAAGCTATTAATTAAACTGAATACAGACCATCAGCATTGAGATGACATTTCGATCCTATAGTTTACACCCAAGTTTACCATAGTGAAGCTATTCCAGCTAACTGCATTTACAGAAATACACAAACAATCACACACTGGAATTGCAGCCACAGGGCCCTTAGGAAGTGCAGTGTTTCTCAGTAAACACACTCTCTGTTATGTGAGCGATAAGGCTGTTTGAGTGAGCTGCTGATAGCTCATCCTTCTTACAAAACAGACACATTTGCTGTTGTTACACTGCTGAGGTGAGTTCACGACCCTCACGGGAAAACAATGCATCTCAGTTTAGCCTCCGGAGGTGCCACAAAACCGTAGCCATTCAGCCATGGCATGGGATGAAATCAAACTAGGCAGTCTTTTGTGTCATTTTTTCTGTTGTTGTTGTTTTTCTCTTTCTTTCATGTTTTTGTGAGCTTTCGGACCAGTTAAGGAACAGCTACCTGTACGACTGGATAGATTTCAGTTTCAAGCCGGAAGGCAAAAGTTTGTTTTCCAAAAATGTGTCTACTACTGTTGGCTTGCTAAACAACTGGAACACTGCAGGAAATGTACCTTGAGGGAACAAAAACTGAGATACTGGAAGACACCAGCGGACTATGTGAAGCTCTGTTTTAGAAGGTGTATTCAGAAACCTGATGTAAGATACAGTGGTGCATAAAAGCTGTACTAAATCATGCTAGTCTGACTCACCTGTGATAACTAGTACTGCTTTAGTTCTGTGTAAATTCAGTGCTTAAACTTAGCTGTTGTCATGAAAAAGAGTGAGTAATATATACATATGATCATTGCATTCTTTATAACTAAACTTCAACATTT
Source organism: Carassius auratus (assembly GCF_003368295.1). Classification (NCBI taxonomy): domain Eukaryota; kingdom Metazoa; phylum Chordata; class Actinopteri; order Cypriniformes; family Cyprinidae; genus Carassius; species Carassius auratus. The sequence continues at coordinate 480,156 of NW_020528142.1, forward strand.
TTAACAATATTTTTCTAGATTATTTTTGTTCTTATTTCTGTATTTTACATTTGTGTGTAAAATGCATTTTTGCCTTATTTGCATAAACTATTAACTAAAACATTTTTCTGTGTTTCAGATGCAGTTATTGTCTGTTTTGCAGTGTAAAAATGGCAAAAACGAGTTTAATTCATTTTACATAATATGCTTTACTACCTGTAAATCTCTGCCTGGTTATTTTTATTGGTTCATGTAATGTCAATAAAAGGCTTGACTGTAAGAAAAATGTCCAGGGTAAAAATGAGCATAGATTTCCCTGTTTCTGCCTGGAATAAAAACAAAGAACTGAACGCTCTTTCCATTAGCAAGATAAATGGCATAATAAATACTTATCAAAACCACATTTTACAATACGAAAGCAAAATGTCATTGTGACATGAACATAAATGTTTCATTTGTGGTTTTCTCAACCAATCACCTGTCGCTAATAAACTGTGAATTTGCAGGTGTAAACAATCATCATGCTTTCTTGAACGCCGTCCTGTTTCACAGGTCTATTCAGCTTATTTATGTGCCAAGCACATCAGAGGTCTGGCTCATTGTTAGTTATTGGTGGTGCAATCGTTGCGCAATGGCTTTCTTTTCTTCTGCAATCTTTCCCAACAGCTCGTTCCCATCGCCATTACCTTGTATCTTCCTGTGCCAGGTTTCTAAGCTAAACCACTGATATCAATAACTTAGTGAGGACCAGAGGACCAGAGCTAGTGTGGCCCCCTCAACCCCAGAGCACTTAAAACTGAAAGAAACAACAACGGCATTGCTTTTCAATTCATACACACACTCTGCCGCAACATGAATGTCATAACCCTTATATAAGTATCTCATTTTATAATACAAAACATGCTTGGCCTTTTTCCGCACTCAAGCTCTGATTTTTTCTCTCTCTCTGCAGTCATATTCAGCACCTGGTTATTGTTAAAATGCATTTTTTTTACAGACTTTTTGAACATATTTATCTCTCTATAGCCCATTTAATCACAAGTCCAATTAAAGCGGTCTTTTCTGAAAAAGCATTAGCCTGCTAAAAAGGAAGCAGGATGCACTAAACTACATATATTAGATACATTAAGAGGCTCCTAAGATAAAAGGCTTTAGTTCTCATCTAATTGCTTATTAAGCACTTTTGTAAAGTTACCTGAAGTAATTAGGTGAGTGCGTTTTTTCAATTGCAACATGCTCGATCGTGTTTGGATGTGCTGCTTATTAGTACACAATCTTGCATGCTGTAATTTTAAGGTGTGTATGTGTGTGTCTTTACACCTAAACCCAGGCATGAAGGAATTTCTGTGCCCTGAACTGCCGGAGTAAGCCGGTTAAGATATTTACAGGATTTGCATTACTGTTGACACATTTCTCTTAATCTCATTAAGCTGACACCTATGACCCTCTTTATATATAACATAAGGAAAGGAGGTGGACACTTCACTCCATCCAGCAGAAAATCGCTCCCTGAGGTCTCCACCACCTCAGATGATTCAGCAAAACAGAAACACAGACTACCGGTGCTTATGGCAATGCAAGTAATAGAAAAGAGTGCTTGAGAATGTCCTGACACGATAAATCTAGCTTGACCGGTGGTCACTACTGCTGAGAAAATTCGGTGGATTTACAAGCCACTCACACACACACACACACACACACACACACACACAGACAGACAGACTGTAAGCTCTTGACCCAAACCAAATGGGTCTCTGTGAGCGTTCAAGTGAGGCATTCCAGTCAGGGGAAAAAAGGTGTCAGGACGGAGAAGTTCCTGCTTTTCTCCAGTCAAATTCTTTGATGTAGCTTCACAGGCTCTTAAAAAACAGGGCGAGTTTAGATGCCAGTTCTGGAACTTTCTCTCCCTCAGCCGAGCACATGGACTAATGGCAGCGCAGCCGCTTCCATGCTCACAGCAGGACAAGCTCTCTCATATCTGCTGTGCAATTTTTGATTAAAGCCCCTCAAAATAATAAAATAACCAATATCAAAATGGAGACACATTAAAACCTCAGTCGGGGAGCGGTGCTAACGAGACCCTGAATATTCAGTTGAGGTCTTCGGTTCTTTCTCCCGTAGTTAGGGTTCTCCCCCTTCTCTGTCCCTCTTCCCCTGAACCCCCTGTAGTGCGCAGATGTGTGTGTGTGTGTGTGTGAGAGAGACAGAGAGAGAAACACAGGAGCTTCAAACAAGCTCAGAATCAAAAACAGATCCAGACAGAGGAGCAGGTGTCATAAGATGGCTGCATATGACAGAAAAGGCGCAACATTTTCTGCTGGATCTAAAGAAAAGTTGATTATCTAAATAGAAATCATGATCATACAGAATACAAAAACAGAAGTCCTGGCTTGTAAGTGATTTTTCCAGTTTTTGATTACAGGACACATAACATAATAAATTAAGAAATGTAAGAAATGATAACTTTTATTGAGCATGGGTGCATTAAATTGATCATAATCTATCTATCTATCTATCTATCTATCATGTTAAAGTAAAATTGATTCGCTAGAATATTATAGTAATATTTCACAATTTGTTTATATTTTATTTTCAAACAAATAAATAAAGCCTTGGTAAAACATCATTGTAAAAACATTAACAAACAAATAAATTAATAAAACATATTGTACTGTCTTCATACATATCTGTAATGTCATAAATTCAAATAAAAAAAGGAGGAAAGAAAGAAACAGGATAATTGTCTTTGCTCTAGTGTAAAATGTGGTTTTGTGTGTGTGTGTGTGTGTGTGTGTGTGTGTGTGTGTGTGTGTCTTTCCCTCTCCTTTCATTCGCTCCCTCTGGGGGAGTGAGCAGGTGTCCAGTGACCCAGGAAGAGGGAGACACGGGTGAGCATGCGGTGAAGCGCATCCCTGGCTCAAATGTCCCCTGGAGACGGAGGACAAAATATCCCTCCTTTGTTAGCGGCCATCTCTCACTCACCCTCTCCTTTCCTTTTTCCCTCTCCCTTCTTCTCTGCTGCAGTGGAACACATTGTGCTCAGGTGTTTCTCCCGACCCCTTCTCCATTACAGGATATTAAGTCCAAAGAGCGAGAGCAGGCAATGCGACTGCACTCTATGCCGAGCCGAGAGTGTCTCTGTGCGAGCGTCTCTCAGTGTACTCTCTAATAGAGTTTAAGGGTGAACTTGGAAATGTGGGCCCACTATTGAGATCCTTTCACTAGAACCGTATCTGACAGTGCTACACACATCTCTTTCACTTCCACTCTCAGACTCGTGTTGACAAATCCCGCTTTTTCCCCAAATGGAATTAACCTCCATTGCGTTTGAAGTCAAAAGGCAGTGTCGCGAGGGCCGACGGCCTATCCGCGCAAACACAATCAAGCTCTGAGGCGACAAGCTGAAAAACCTTGAAAGCTACAAATGACTCCATCTTGAATTCAGTAGAGAGGGGAGTCAGGGAAAGAGGCCGAAAAAAGCCAAACAGCGTGTCAATCATTTGGACACACTTTCTTCCATGCTGATGCCATGCACATGTAAACAGGAAATCTTTTGGTATGGCTGGAGAAAGCTTTTTTCAACATTCACGTCAAGAGGCACGACTTGGAGTGAAATGGTAGCTGAAGTTAATACCAAAGATCTCGTAATGCAGAGAAGTGAAACAAACCAAGGAAAGAAAGAAAATGTTCTTTTTATTTTCTCACTAACACTGTCTGCAACTGGCTCTTGTTAGGACATAAGCCTCAGCAACTGTAGCATATGCCACGATTCAATGAGACAATTAAGAAAAAACCCACACGCACTTATGTTACATGTTAACAAAAAATAAAAAAATAAAGTCTAAACAAACCCTCTGTTCCAAAAACCTACTGATCTGTCCGACAGAGAAGGCATTTTAAGAAACATCACAGACTGTTACAAAAGATTACTGTTTATAACTTAATTATGCCGCAGTATACAATATCTTATTTCATAGGTATCCTTCAGAGTGAAGACAAGTTCAACACAAGTTGGGATAAATGATGGTCATAAATAAGTATATATTTTATTGTAACAATAATAATGTAGTTAATATTTCATGCAATAATAATAAAAGATAAAATAGTGAAATGAAAAATATTAGTTCTTTTTTTTTAGGGAATTAAAGTAACAGTGAAAGCAGTGGTTTGTGATTTACTTGGTAATAATTATATATATATAAAATTATTGTTTTATTAATACTATTATTTCAAATCATGCTTCTATAATGAAGCTTCTTCATTTAATATCTCCTGTTTTTCAAGACTTAGGCAATTCTGTTAACTAAGAAAAATGCTAACATCAACTCTCAGATACAACAGGACTTCACTTTCTTCTCTTATTTGTATTATTATTATATTTTTTATATCAATCTGAGATACGCACACATACAGCTTCTTTCACAAATATTAACGACATTAAGAAAAGTAAATCAAGAATCCGCAGAATATGCTCCCTAAGGATCAGTGCGTTCATTGCACTGGTCATCAGAGATATGAGCGTCACCCCACACATTCATCTCATAATGGAAGCAAATATAACAATCCTCCACACTCAGCACTTTGCTTTCCTTAATTAAGCCAAAAGGTGTTAATGAAAGTGATTAGATAAGGTCTTCTTAAAGGTTATTTGCACACAACACCTGTTAGTCTAAGGAATATTAATAAATGAGAATAGGTGACAGGAGAGTGTGTGTGCAGGGAAGATAATGAATGATTCAGCTCTTCATTTGCTTCATTTCCCCCCTTTCTTTCAAAATGGCTGTCCTTTAGCTCATTGTCAGCATCTTTAATTCTCAATTCATTTCATGAAAAAAAAAGTAGAGAGAAAAAGGGGGGGGGGGGATTTCATTCTCAATTGGACCTGAAAAGAACAACAAGAAACAAATCTTAGGGATTTTAGTGTGAATAAAAATATAATCACAAAAGCATGTGAGGGCGTGATGACATCTCCCCCCCGCCGAGGCCCCGCTCTGGGAGACTGGCAGCGGAAGTGTGGCGGTGAGGCCCAGAGGAAGCCTGTCACCTGAGCATTCTTTGAACCATCACAGCTGCTTTGTGGGAATGAACGACGGCACCAAAGAAAAAGAGGGAGAGAGAGGGAGAGGGAGAGGGAGAGGGAGAGGGAGAGGGAGAGGGAGAGGGAGAGAGATCGTCGCTTCCATCACTTCTCCAGGTTTCAAGCATGATCAAATTTGCACTTCAAACCGCTGGGGCCTGTTAACCAGCCATTGTGTGTGTTTGCTCATGCGAGGCGGAGCATTCCAACGATGGCTAGGTAAGGTCTCCTAGCGTCCGACACAAAGACAGACCTTTGATTGGGCCATTGGAGGGTCCCCTTAGGGCCGCAGAAGCAGTACGGATATAAAGAGAAAGAGTGCATGTGGATGTATTAACTTCATTCTACTAGTTATTGACTCTCAGGCAGTCGTGATAAAAGTCAAAAGAGTGTGATAATGGTAATATTGTGCAAGAGAGATGTGCATAGTAATTTCTTTCATAGGATGGGAAATCCATCTTAAGGTTTGGAACATAATTGCTGATATCTAGGCAGTTCAAACTGGTTTTTTGAACACCCACAAATTCCCCAAAAACAACTTGAGCACCTTAAGCTTCACTGGAAGCTTATTTGTTGTTGGTCCAAGACGGATAATGACCATCTCAGAACAGCTAGAATCCAGCAACCATGTTCCAACACAGCTATCAGCTTAAGCTTGATTTTCCAGCATGTTTTTTTTTTTCTTCTTCTGTTCGAGGTAGCTGAGCTAAAAGACTAAAAGGCTGTGTGTGGCCCTAGAGTGGCTCCACTCACCGTTCTCACTGTCTGATTTGTTCTCGTGCTCTGTGTCGGTCAGGGTCAGGGCTGAGTTCGAGCGGCTGGACAAGCAGGAGTTGCGGCCAGATTTCACACCCCTGCCCCAGAGGCGCATGGCACGTTCCGGTGACATCACCCCCTCGTTCTCAGTGTCCACATCTGAGCCTGCGCCAACGGAGTAGCCGCGGTGGGGGAGGCCCATCTCTGCACAGAAGGCCAAGCCACGGCGTGTGGCTGGTTCACATATTCCCAGCTGCCTCAGGTTAAAGTTCTGACCTGTAAAAGAAATGCAACAAACTAATTCAGCATGTGTCTATATACATGGTCAAATATAAACAATCTACAGGTGCCAAATATATACAAATTGGTACTGGTGAGTACATAAATTACAGTTATTTAGAAATTGAACCGTGCCGTTTTTAAGAATCACAACGCATGTGAGTTTTAATTCCTATGTCAGAGTGAGAGTTATTTTGTTTAAATTTCACATGTAAGCAAAGCAAATTAAAGAAAACATCAGTGTCCATTCTACATTTTTATCCATTTTTATATCCATGCAGTATGTATTGACACACACACACACACACACACACACACACACACACACACTCATTCTTCCATTCAAATGTTTGAAATACATTATATACATTTTATTCATTTGTAACAATAGAGTTATTCAGCCAGGAATTATTACAGTGATCAAAAGTGATTTATAATTATATGCTGGAATGTATTTCAAACAAATACTTTAATTTTAAAGGCAAAAATATTTTAAATGTTTCTTAAACACAGAATCGGCATATTAAAATAATTTCTGAAGACTCATGTGACAATGAAGACTGGAGTAATGGCTGCTAAAAATTCAGCTTTGCCAACACAAGAATTATTTAATTAATTTAAAATATACATATATAACAACTCAAAACAGAAATCAGTTATGTATAATTGTAATGTTACTTCACATGTTTTGTCTGATAAATGTAAATAAATGCAGCAATGGTGAGCATAAGAGACTTCCTTTAAAAACATTAAATAATCTTACTGACCTGACTTTTAAATGGTAGTGGGTGTATATGAAAATGAATAATACATACAAACAAAATTATATAAAAATAAATAATAGCTTTTGCACCCTGTCAGAATATTCATATTAATGTGTATTACCTATACACAATTGTATTTAAACACAATGCTACAAAGACAACACACACACACACACACACACACACACACACACACGCGTTTATAATGCAGCAACCGTTTCAAACACAGTAAGACACATTCCACATGCCCTATTTAAGCAGAGGAAACAATCAATCAAAGAGACACTAAAAAGAGCCCATTTAATGTTTTATTTTGAAGTCTGACTGCTGTTTTCTGCGATTATTTCTGCCATGTGCACTTATAGTATCAAGAGAATGACAAATAAACTAGAATTCTCTAATTCCCTGGACACTAGAAACTCCTTTCTAACACACACACACGCACGCACACACACACACATACGCACACAGCCACAGTCCACCGTAAGAATACGAGCATGAGAAAAGTGTGTTTTTTTTGTTCTCACTGGAGGGACTCGGGAAAGCCTAAAAGGGCTCAATATCACTCGCAGGCTGGACGTCATGGTAAGTGGTTCTCATTGTGAGTACGAGTGGTCTCTTTCACGTGTGTGTGTGTGGAGGGGGGAAGCTCAGGTATGCTTTGTTGGCCTGTCCTGTGGGGTGGGAAGAGCCCATAGAGTGTTGGTAAAACACAAGCTGACAGGTAAATGGGCCTTGCTGGCATCTGGGGAGCCATTTGGGGAGTGTCAAGCAATGAAAAGATCCACGGCTCCAAAGAAATGGGAAGAGAAAAGAAAAATAAAGCTGTAAATTGATACCGCAATCTATCTTTTTTTTATTTGGTTTCTCTTTTTTTTTTTTTTTTGCCATGGGAGATTGTATCAACTGACCCAAAAGCCAGACAGAAAGGAAAGCTTCTGTAAACAACTCACACACACACTATACGGAAGGCAAACTAACACCCCATGTGTGGAACAATGAGACTATCAAGTCTCATCAGACAGTCAAATATCTGCAGACTTAGCAGTCTGTTCCCCGAACACACACAATACACTGCACATGTGAGTCCTGATCGGTTTTTGGAACCACAATTATAAACCCAAGTTACCAGAATATCTCTCTCTGCTGAAGGACTATGATGTGTATTCCAGCTCAACTAAGGACAAAACGGAAAAGGAAGGGGGAAATAGAAATATAAGATAGAAAGAATTTCAACGAGGACAAAAATGTGGGCAAGTACAATCTCAAAAGGAAACAAGACAAACTTAAATTGAGACAAGCGTAGCACTTTCAGATATTAATCTCTACTTCAATGTTTTTATTTTATTTTTTTTCAAATGCAGATGCAAACGCTGGGCAGTCACTTGACAAATTGTTATCCTGTAGCATCACGCATGTTCCCTGGCAGCCCTAGTTGTGCTAAGTGAGCTTGAAAATGAGCTTGAAAAATATGGTTCACAGTGAGACTGATGATGTTTTCTCTGTGCACCTTCTACATGTATTTGGGAAGGGTGCAGATAAACGGCAGCAATTAGCCGTGAGAGGGAACACTGCGGCAACACGTCTAAACAGCCTTTTACACGCTCTTTAAAAATGTTTTAATGAACTGACTGCAGTCTCTTGGGCTGTGTCTCAAAGTCTCAAACTGAAGGAAAACTGCTACTGAAATGAAGCATTATTTATATCTGTGTCAAGCTGGCAGAGTTAGAATCTCAATTTATATCTGATTTTCTGTAATCAAAACTGTCATATAATTTATTGTAAGACTTAGTTTGCACAATGAAGGTGATAGAAAAAAAAACAGCTCTAGTATAGTGCTGTCTTCAGTTGTTGAATCATTAGATAATTTTGTAATTAAAATCAAATTACTTTAGCAGTGTAATGATTGAGCTTGAGGTTTGTGAATAGATGCCGTTTCAGACAGGCAGAAACACACACACACACACACACAGACTGTAAAAGAAAAAGTGGTACAGACTAGAAGATGTCTTCAGCGTGTTAGCAGTCAGACTGGTACATTTAGCACTTTAAATCTGGACGATGATTTCAGAAATGTCTCCAGGCTGTTAATATCGGACTTCAAAGGCAAGGTGAAAAAAAAAAAAAAAAAAAAAACTACACCTTGAAAGTCATATTCAAATATATATTTGAAAACACATATTAACAAAATGATTAGAAAATACATCTAAGAATTGAATTACATTGTTGATTTAAATATTAATATGTACAATTATTTTGAATTCTTACACTTGCATTCCATAAACAAACAAACTAAATTCATAAAACAACTAACAACCAAATAAATAAATGCAATAAATTAATAAATAAATGTAATAAAATAAAAGGTTACAAAGGGTGCCCTTGTTCCAGTGTAATTATACATTTAAATACTGAGGAATTTTAATTAACTACATGCACTTAACTATATGGTTAGGGTTTGTCTTAGAGTTACTTGCATGTAATTATTCATCTTGTATTGTTATTGTAATAGTAAGTACATGTAACGTGTAACAAGGGCACCTTAAGATAAAGTATTTCCAAAAAATAAAAATAAAAAAATAAAAAATAAAACTAAAATCAAAGCTATACAAATCAATCAATGAAAAAAATAAATAAAAACAAAACATAAAATAAACATCATTATATTTATAAAAAGATTATTTTACAGTCCATTAAATCGAAACTTTAAAATGTATCTTCACATTAGACAATGTGAAAGGACTTTCAACTTAGCAGCCACTCGGACTTATAATTCATTTCCTGTCTTTTTGTCTGGATCCAATGATTTCCAAACTCTGTATTCTGTAGAATTAGTCTGTGGAGCAGACTGCATTCCATGGAGGGAGCTTATCTGCCATGGTGATAGGTGTGTGCGGCCCCAAAAACACTGAGGCCTGAAAAACCGCAGTGCCAGAAGAAGAAAAAAAAAACGTCCTCACATTTACTGAGAACCATTTATATTGCGGAAATATATTGGTCTTTAAACGGATCATTTATTTAGTCGTTTGCAAGCAGATCCTCGTAAGTTTTAATGGTTATGACTCTTCAAATGACGCATAGTAACAAATGATTTCAAAATGTTTTTAAATGCATTTAAATGCATCAAAAAATAAACTAAATCAAATCAATTAAATGAGTTATGATTAATCAAATAAATCATGTTTACCTTGCAATAGATGAAAAGAATTCTAAAGCAGTTTATGAAATATACCTAATAACGTAAAAAAATAAATAAAAAAATAATAATAAAGTTTTCACATGTAATTGACTTATTATTTTAATCCAGAGAATTTCATGTTAAAACAATCACAGCAAAAAGCCGCATATTTTATTAGCTTGATGATAAAAAAGGAAAGAAATTAAAAAGAAAAGCATTGATCCCTTGCATTAACAGGAATTAATAAGGGCTATTAACTACAGAAATAATCGGGGTTCCACCGAAGTTCAATTAAAATCATATAAATTCCAAATTACCAATTAGTGTAGATGGAATTGTACAGGATAAGATAATTGAGCAATTACGGCTTTTCTGCTCAAATATTTATGAAGTGTTAATTTGAGTTTGAAAGCAATCAATGAACTGGTAATGACCTTTATGGAACTTTGTAATGGAACTGAACGGCAGCACTTCGCAGCAAGGCTACATTATTTCAGATCTCAGTAATTCCAATCTGCCATTGTTTTGTAATGGCTAATTACCAATTTCAGTTCGCCTGCCTGGTCCTTTCTACTCTGCAAATTAATTATCTAGGTAGCGCTGTTTGCAACGGTCTAAAGGCTAAAAATATATCACTTGGGAGGAATTAGTTTCATGACGAACGTGGTTGCATGCCAAGGTTAGGGCTTGAGACTGGGTTAGGTGACGTCTGCGGCAGGGTGATTATGGCGACAGTGCTGAAGACCGTGTTGAGGCCGAAGTGGAGTCTCTCAAGAGCTCAACGGTGTCTGCACTACATCTGTGAGCGCCTTTGCTCTCTCTCTCTCTCTCTCTCTCTCTGTGATAGAGTGGGCTACCCTGCATAATGGTTGGAGGCAGGCTGCTCCTTTACCCCCTGCTGTAATCTGGTGTCACTTCCTGTGCTTTCTAAAATAAACACACTCAACAGACAGAGCCTCTAGCACTCCAGTGACTGATAACAGCTAGGCTGACCTTCAGCTTAACACAAAACTTACGTTAAGGGCACACAAACATGTAACGCTAACCTCTATCGCAACACAGACAAGCACAACACCTAGGGAGAAAACATTTTACCCAAATCTACATTTGTGCTAAATCAACAGCAAAAAAAAAAAACTTACCTTTACCAGTGCGTAATTTGATGAAGCCTTACATGCAGAAGAACAAAAAGAAAACAACAAAGACTTCAATGGATGCGAGCGAGCTTATAAAAGCGCGGCTGTGCGAATGCTTGCGGACCCTCTGTGCTCGTAATTAGTAATAAAACTGTGGACGAGTAGGGCACATTGCAAACTTCAGAACAGCGCAATAATGCTGTTTATGTTTTTTATGGTGCCATTCATTATTGCCAATGGGGCACATGGGCATATGTTATAAGGGAAACTTCGGATCTGAAAATGAGATGCTGGGTCGAGGGGTTTGGATTGCGCTAATCAGAGGAAATGTTTTATTTCTTCGCTCTGTCGACTAGTCGATAAGTATCAGAGCAAGTTTGTGTGTGTAAATCTGTCTAATCTGTTTTGAATCTGCTTCATATTTCAGTCAAAAGTAAGTAAATGTTTTCTCAGAGAAAGCGTGTGGTCGTGCCAAACCAGACTTAATTTCCTCTTATTATGTGTAATTATGGTAGCATATCCCATATATTATTATTTGAATGCGATCCGTCCAAATGCGCATTCTTGTCGTATTTCTAGACATATGTTATTATTCTTTTTTTTGTGCACTTTAAAGCTGTATGACATGTGACCTCTAAACTGGATGAAGTCATAAAGGATTTCTGAGGTATGACAGGCGCAGGTGACTCACCTTGGCGGCTGTACTCATCTGCCTCTCGGTGGACCATCTCTTTGACGTGGCCTCCGTAGAGCAGGCGTGAGGAGTCGTGGTCGAAGGCCTTGAGTGTCTCGCTGGAGCTGTAGGACTTCTGGGTGGGCACGCGGCAGTCCTCGCTGTCGCCGGATGAGCCCGTGTAGCGGCGCTCTTTCTCTCTCCTGCTCTTGGTCAGTGAGCAGTACGGCCTGCGTTCTTTCACATCCATCCTGCCCGCATGACGCGGTGAAACGCAATGTGGCAACCAATTAGAGCGCTCGCTCACCTCAGGCTCCGCCCGAACGTGTGCTTACTGTTGTTTACCTGGAGAGCAAAAGAAGGGGCACATAGGGATTGGAAGAGAGAGGGAGGGAGAAATGGAGAGAAAGAATTAAAAAAAAGTATAAACTAGCGGTCACACAGCACTAAGCTGTACCCTTAATCTTCCCAGGATTCACAAATCCTTTCCACCTTCTGGACTGTCAGGAGACGGCATGAGGACAGCATCTTTCGTCAGACAGCGTGAGAGTGCTTCCCTCAGTCTGAGTTTATTCGCAACAGCACTTCCTGGAGATATTAAATGTAATGTATTGCAATGTTTCCTATACAATGTTTATGTGTTTATTTCATTCGTCTAGTTACAATGAAATGTATTACATTGTTTTAATTTTATTTATGTATGCATGTATGTGAACATGTACAAGATTAATAAACGAAAAAAATTGTAGTCTCTTATTCTCACCAAGGCTGCATTTATTTGTTAAAAATACAGCAAAAACATTGATACTGTCGTTTTTTTCAATTTGCAATTTTTATTATTATTATTATTATTATTAAATATATTACAATTAATCAAATATTCCTGTAACTTTCAGCACTGCTAACTCTAGTTTTCAGTATCTCATGATCAATGAAAAATTTTTATTTTATTTTTTATTATTTTCCTTCAGGATTCTTTGAAGGATAAACTTGCAAATGAACAGCATGTAAATATAAATGCCTTTATTGTAACTTGTTATGAATTTGAAGGTTTAAATAAAATTTTGAAAAAAAAAAAAAAACATACAAACATACAAACTGAGAACTTTAGTTTAAAAACATTGATATATATATATATATATATATATATATATATATATATATATATATATATATATATATATATATATATATATATATATATATATAGCATATAATTGTCTGTGTATAATTGTAACCAACAAAGGAAATATGATAGAAGGTGTTCTGTGCATTTACATTGCATTAATTTGTGAAACAGTCTTTTTAGATCTCATAATATATTATTTATTTTGCAATACCGCCTCGGCTGAATATCGGTTCCTGAAATACTGCAATAAAATCTTTGTGAATGTGAATAAGCTTTGAGCCGAGTGTGTGTAGTCCACATGTACAGTGTGCAAGTCTGTGTGTGTGTGTGTGTGTGTGTGTGGTTTGTTTTGGGAGTTGATAAGCTTTAGAGTCGTGCTGAGAGGTCAGAACGGGACACTTGGGGGAGGGTGGGGGTAGGGGTGGTGTCGGTTAATTGATGACTGCTCTTTGTCGGCCTGTAATACGCCAAGAGTTACTGATAACAACAATACAGCCATTAGAAGACCAAAATAAAACACCGGATCAGTACATCCAAAGCGGAAGGGACTGAGAGGAAAAAAAAACACCAACAACCTTTCATTAAACCCTGCCAGCAAGAATTAATAAAATCTACCTAAAACATCCTGGGAATCGATGAAGAAAAAAAATAAAGAAACCGACAGAAGAAAAAGAAAGAAAAAAACACATTAATGGGATATGGTGGAGTAATAAATGATGGTGAGGGCCCTGGGGTGCGTTTCAAATGTTTATTAGTCCAAAACCCTCTGCTTCTAATTCTGGGTCCAGATAATCGCTGTACTTTAATTTCTTTCTTGGCTGGCCCTCTTTTGGAGCCCTCCCAACATGCATGCTTTGCTTTTCATGCTCAAACATATTTTTTCACCCCTCCTCTTTCATCCACTCTCTCAGTGCTCTTGATTTTTTGTATGCGGTGCGCGTAGATGATTTAAAGAAGCTATCCTATATGGACGTGTTAGAGGACAGGCGATTCGAAGGGCCCTGAGATTGAGGTGTTTGGATGTTTAACCAGACAAAGATGTTTACTGGTCACTTCCACGTGTGACATTAATGTGTCAATTAGCAGAGACAGAAAGAAAGAGAAGGTTGAAAGGCAGAATAGAGGGGTAATTGTGATGTCTCTTAAGTGAGAAGGAGTGTTTGAGTGCGTGTGAGTGCTCTGTTGCTGACTGAAATGGCAGACCGTGTTCTGAGGTGCTTCCATCGCAGAGCACTTCTCTTATTGGTTTGTACAGAAAGTGGGAGTTAACATCTTTGATCTGGCATTAATGTTGTATAAGTTGACTTTTTTTTTCATATTTTCAGCAGTTATATGCTTCTGTTATGTGCCTGCAGATTTCATGTGAGCCTGATTCTCAAATAAAAGCATCTGTAGACACACACACACACACACACACACGATCTTGCTCTTCAGAGCAGAGACAAAGACTTTGGCTTGTCAGGCCCATATGCTGACGTCACTGCAGTATGAATTACATTGTTACCAGAAGTTCCACTTTTTATTGACCATTTATCTTCTCACCACCATTATAGCCAACAAACTTTTCCGAGATATTTATTAGAGCCTTTGGCACCTGGTGTGGGAATATATAAAAATATTCATTGTGCTGTTAAATATAGAATCAAACTTACGAAAAAAAAAGGAAAGTAAAACACTATGCACAAAATGATAAAAGACCAAATATATATTTTCTTATCAGCCGACTTAACAAAGAACATTTTTGTCTACGATGAATATGTGTGCCATAATTATCTGATTCCTCTCTGTCCTCATAAATGAATTAGGAGCCGCTGATCAACTGCATTATTGGTAATTAAATTCTTAATTAAAATTTTCTGCGGTTCAATGACTAGCACAAATCCTAAAATAGAAAAACACTGACATCACTAATATGGCAAACTGTTACAAGAGGTTCGTTGAGGTAATTTGATTATTGTATTGGCATGGGAGTCTGAGGGAAGAGAAAAAAACCTGAAGGATCGTTTACGTTTGCAGTCAGACAGAGTGAATATGTTAAATTATCAATGAGGATATATTAGTATGTCATGCTCCAATGCACGTATCAGCAGTGAAGTCCTGCACAAATCCGCCAGTATTAATACATATAAAAAATAATCATAAATTAAGGAGTCAACGGACAGTCCAAATTATTACAATGTAATTTATATAGAACAAAAGGATGGACTCTAATAAATTAAACAAGCAGTAGTTACATCATACATATATGGATGTCTAACACAGTGATGTTACGGTGGGGCAAAATTGATTTATGATAAAAAGCATTAATGATGGCTCACAGAAAAATCTGAAGAATCCACAGTCCTGTTTTGTATGTTAATATATAAAATCCTCCTCCACAAACAACGACAGCTACAACTGATGTGTCTCCTTTCATTGGTGCCCTTAATCTCTATGATTATTTAAACAAACACTGTGCGACAGTCCACAACTTCCTCTGCAACAGTTTTAAACATCCACCAGACTGTGAATCCCTTGCCTAAGAAACAGCCCTAATCAGTGTGCATATGTTTTTGTGTGTTTGTAGAATGAGTCACTCAGTGTTGAAAGAGTGCGTGTGTTTTGTGTCTGTGTGTGTGTGTGTGCTTGTCCGTGAGAGCGGATGCAGAAATCAAGTCAAGCGGAAAAGTAACACTTGGCTCAACAGGGGGGATTTCGACTTGAACCTGTTACAACCGACGATGAATTTGCAGTGTTTTCACATGTGCAAATGTGTGCATTTGTGCTTCTGTATGTTTGCACATGTCCCTGCTGGCTTCACAGGTGACCTCAGTCAGTGCCAGGTGACCCGTGTGTCTGTCCGTGTGTGTGTTTCTGTGTGTGTGAGTGTCATGCATGTGACCAAAGACAGTGTGAGGAGGAGGACGCGACACACAAGTATCACAGAAATATAGTGAGAATAATTGTAACACATAGCATATTGGCTGTAGTAACAGAAATACAGCCTTACATTTTTTTTTTTTAATTAAGGGTATTACCTATTTTCATAAAAAAAGAAATAGAAAACATATACACGACCAGACAAAAGTTATTAAACAGTGAGATTTGAAATGTTTTTTTTTTTTTGTGCTCACCAGGCATGCATTTATTTACATTTACATTTACATTACATTTAGTCATTTTGCAGAAGCTTTTATCCAAAGCAACTTATAATTTGGGGAATACATAAAGCAATTCTTCTAAAAGAGGAAAAACAGACACAGGAAGTGCTCATAATACCAAGTTTCAGACGTTTGTTCAAATAAGTACAAGCTAGAATAGAAACTATTAGTTATTCTAAATTTGATTTAGAGTACATTTGTATATTGCAAAGTAACAGTTTGTTGCTCAAAAAAAAAAAAAAAAACATTTATATACTGTACTGACTCCAAGCTTTTGAATGTAAAAAAATGTATAACGTTATAATGTATAATGTTATAAAAGCTTTTTATTTCAGATAAAAAAAATTGCAGATAAATCTTTATCACACACACACACACACACACACACACACACACAAATAAATAAATAAATACATAAAGATCCTTTGCTGTTCGAGCTAAGGAAACCAAAACTTGAAAAACTGTGGCTTTTGCACAACTTTAATTTTGAAAATTTCCTTTTCTTCTGTCTCAATGCACAGGTTAATATCCTTATCACAACAGCCAGAAAGAGAGAATGGAAAATAGAGAAATGATCAGCTAGAAAGCCAGCTAAATTACCGGCTGAGCACACTTGACGATGACTTCATTCAGAAGGTTAAAAAGCAACTGAAATGAACTGGAGAAAAAAATATATATTCCTTTTCCCTAACACTGCCAGAACTCCCATCATTCTTAACAGCTTGGAAACATCAGCTGGGCATTTCCACTTTATGAGAATTTCTTCTCTCCATCTTTCTTCTTTTTTTTTTTTTTTTGGCCGGTGGGAGGGTTGCAGGTTTATGTTTTGCCAGCTTGTATGATATGAAAGCTCAAAAAGCGAAGAAACACAAGCCAGACCGGCACAACTGTATCCAATATAAAACTTGAGGGTTCTGTATGAAAGAGAAGTGAGGAAGTGAGAGAAAGAAAAGAGAGAGAGATAAAGGGAAGGAGCCCTGTAAATTTGGATCAAAGGAAAGAAAAACTTTAGTGTTAGCTGCTGTCGAGATCTTTTGTTTCTCCCACAAATGCCATCATCAAAAAAGCAGCTTCTCCCTCCTGCCGTTAATCTTTTCTATGACTATTTGAATCAGTTAGATGAAAGGAGTGTGGAATTAAAGAAGAAGAAAGGGAGGAACGGACAGGAGACACTAAAAGAGGGAATGAATCAGGTTTGGATTGAAAGTGACCCACTTTCCAATAGCAAGGGATTACCTTCCTAAACACTACTGCTCTTTTTCTTTTTGTCTTGTTCATTCTTTCCTATTCCAAGACTCCTCTGTTGAGGAATTGTGTTGGGCTGAACTGAACACGACTAAAACTGCTCACTCGACCTCAGTCTCAAGGAAAAAGATTTCTCTTTCTTTGTCTCTTTCTTCACAGACTATAACTGCAACTAATGGAAAAGGGTGAGACACAAAGACCTACAATGTGAAGTTATGTTCACAAGTTTTCTATTATCTCCAGCAGCTGATTAAAAGTATGAAAAAATAACAGTGAAATATATTAATAAGGTCAGAGCCGTGATGGACATTTAGTACAGCTAATACTGTACAATCATAAATCACCATAGGTCTGGAGTTTGTGTTACTTACATTATATATAGCATTGCAAGTTGCTTTGGTCAAAATAACTATGAAGATAAACGTATATTAAATTAAACTAAACCCTTGATGCATGAATTATTAGATCACAAATTAAAAACATTTTTTAAATGTTATTTTATTAAAGTTATATTATGTTCTCATTATGCAAGAGTTGACTATAGTTAAGTAATATCAACTGAACAAGTCTACTTTTGTTCTGAAAATCAACATTATTGTGCGTGGTATATTAAATACATCAGTTAAATAATCAGCAACTTACATTTCAGATAATATTCCCAGTTATTTACACAAAGGAACAGCACTGGTGTTTCAATAAACACAGTGGACCTATTTGAGTATTTGAGGCTAAGTGTAACATGTTTAGGAACTTATGTGCCCCAAAATTGTGAGATTTTTTTTTTTAAGTGTTGATATGATTAATTAGACATGATGGTTAATTTAGGAGCAAATAAAATGTGTTGCACATTGTAATGGTGATGAGTATATAAGTATTTTAGTAAGACATTTGCATTAGTTTTTTTTAAAAAAGATTAGAAGCACCACAATTAATCAATTGTGTTATCTATTGCATGCACTGTATTTTTATTTTCTTTTTGAAGTTGTAAAACAACAATTTTTGTGAATGTTTTACAATAAAAGACAATTAAAATTTTTCTAGTTAAATATTTCATGTTTAATTCAATTTGTTACTTGCTGTTTCTTTGTAAAGGTTTGTGAAATTTGCCAGCAATTTCTTAGGGTTTTTTTTTCCCCACACCTTTTTTTTCTTAGTGCTGATACTACTGAACACACACTTAGAAGTTTAATTTAAAGTACAAATAGTGTAACTAAAGCTCTGTAAAAATGTACTTAACACACTCCAAGTGTGTCCCATCAGGTAAAGTGCGACACACAATCCACACCCACTTAAACACTTGAGCCAAATACGGTGTATATGTCACATACGTAGATAAGTGCAAATATCACAAGTGTGGGTATTAAGATAGGCCTGGGCATTTGTTTAGTTCCTTAATGGACTTTGGACTAAACACTATTTTTGAATGAATCATTTAAATGTACAATTCATTGATTCACTAATGAAGTCAGACATCTGCAGAAAGACACTATGTAACCTGCAGAAAAACTTGGTGCTTTACCATGTTCATCAGCCATTTTGAATTTGTATTTCTCACAAAGACACACACACATGCATGAAAAAAATAAATAAACGAGGCAGTCACAAAGAATAATAATGATCAAGGGTAAAAAGTCACTCATTCACATCTTGGTTGATTAAAATCGTTTTCTAAAGATGGATATCATGCATCAAAGGGTTAACAACAGAGCCCAGAGAATGTTACCCTAACATGGAGGGAGAGAGCAAAGTATTTAGAGAGACGGGTGTGTTAGTGTGTGTATAGTTCTAATAATTATCTCCATCAGCAAAGTGGTTTAACTGTGGGAGCAAGACATTCAGGCCACATGCTAATAATCTGCGATCTGTTAAGAGACAGACTCAACAGCTTGAGCTCATCAGACACACTCGCACTGAAAAGTTGGAAAGAAACACAGAAAGGAAGGGTGCGAAAGGCAGAGGGCGCGAAAGTGAGAGAGAGAGAGAGAGAGAAAGAGTGCAATAGCGTTTTTCACCCAGCAGAACACCCAGACACTGACAGTGAGGGCTGGTAAAATTGGAAACAGAGCAGCTATCGATGTGAGAAAAAAGGAAATGTATCAAGGTAGGTGGGGTGGGGGGATTTTTACAGGGGTTGACAGAGGGTCCTTATGGAATAGGAGGGTTCGAAGAGACTGAACATGGTGTGAAATTGAAACGTTTGGACGATGTTGCAGCCGAGCGGCCGCATCGCCAGCGCTACATAATCACCGGAACTGTGGCCGTACGGAGGGGAGCCCATCGAAGAAAAAGTAGCCAGAGACTTCATTTCCAGCTGGCCGGAATGAAAGCTCTGCTCACTGAAGAACGGTCAGAGATAATATGTGTAGGCCTGGTGGTATCAAAGCAGGATTTGACAGAACTTCTCAACACGGCGCGACTCTTCTTTCTCGTTCTTTTTTTGCCGTCGCCTCTGCCTGGAAGTACGAAAGGCATCATTAAAATGTTTCAGTTCAAATGATTGTCACTCTGCGATTTCAGATACATTCAAAAGCGGGCCACAGCTCCCTGCGTCACTACGCCACAGCACCCCTGTCTAGCGCTCCATCCTAAATGTGCAAGAATGACAGGAAGTTCAGGCCCATCTCTTTCCCTGAGAGAGAAGAAATGCAGAGGGATGAAAGAGTGTTTAGGCAGAGTGTGTGTGTGTGTGAGTGAGTATGTGGGAGGAAAAATAGAAAAGAATGAAGAGGGATGAGTGCGAGACGGAGAGAAAATGAAATAGAGCGCCAGTCTGTTAAACATCACTGATCACCCAATATAAACGACATCATTCCTCTCAACAAATCGCACCCAAATGCTTTCAGCTGGAAGTGTTTACCCTCTCCCCCGTATATACGTCTCTCTGTTCTCTGTGATTTATGCTGCCGTGTGGTGATTGGCTGTAGGTTTGAGCTGCCACGGTCAACAGGAAGCCACCCGGTTTCAAATTGGAATAAGCCCGTTCTCTAAACTTCGTCATTAGAAGTTCTAATTACGAACAGCCTTCAGTTAGACCACCGCTGACACATTTAAACGCACACACCTGGACGGAAAAACTGCAACGCGTCTGAATGTTAAAAACTCAATAAATGCGTCTAACCTCGAAACATTAGAATAGCTAAAGATGTGTAAAAAAAAAAAAAAAAAACAGGTAGCTCAGTGCGAGATTGCGTTGCTTTAACCTTGGTTGCCAGTGGTGACCATTTATGCCGATGGTTTGGAATCTACCAGATATTTTTTTCACTTGACAGAATCTTTTACATTAAACTAATGTCTCTATGTGAATGTCTATGACATGTCAGTCAGAATACGTGTGAATATAGGACAGCGGTGCTGAGTGCTAGCCGAAACTTGAGCCGGTGGCACAGGCCTCTAATAAATTAGCCCCGCTTCTCTTAATCTATGTCGGGTGTTTCAAGTGGGGCCCAGTTGTTTCCAGATGGCAGAGTTGTGTATGTGTGTGTGTAAATGGCGGTCAGTGGGTTTTAGTGAGGTTAGAGGGTGAGGATCTGATGGCAGCTGCACAAGAAAAAAAAAAAAAAAAAATGGCGTGACATTGATGGCTAATTCAGATGAAGACGAAACTGATCCGTTTACACAACAACATACAGCTGCGCAGTCACAGGCTCGATAACTGTTCACACCGTCACACTAAGAGCACAAAACACAGTCTGGAAAAGAGAGGGGGTGAGGTAGCAAGGCTATACTCATAAATTCCATATATTATTACACAGGCAATTTATCCTTAGTACAAATGGCACGTTACTTATAATTATGCAGTACTTTGTGTGAATGACTATTGCTCTTTTATTTGCTGTGCCTAAAAATAGTTTTGTCATTTTCTGTCTAATGAAGACATTCGGTTTTTCTTTGTGTTATATCAATTGAGTTTTATATTTCTTTATTTTTCACAATCTAATTTAATCATTGGAAAGGTTAAACATCCTACATTTAGTCTGAAAACATATTCACAGAAGGCATTTACATTTCATTTAAAGGGATAATTCACAGCAGAATAAAACTTTTATCATTGTTAACTCACCCTGACATCATTCCAAAACCACAAGACTTTGGAACACAAATAAATATGTTTGTAATGTTCTCTTAATAATTGAAAAAGAGACTAAGAGAGTAAAAGTATGAATCAATATGAATTCAGGTGCTTTAATCCTAGTTTTGGGTGTAATACCCCTTTAATATTTAATAAGTGTTTTATGTATTTATGTAAGCATTTATTTATTCATTCACTTTTTTTTTTGTATTTGAAATTATGTATTTTTAAATTCCAAAAATATTTCAAACAGAAGCATGTTAAGACAACATTTTATAATCCACATTTTTATGAATTAAAAGTTAATGGTATGGCTAGGGTTTATATAGCTCATATAGTGAGATGCTAAAAAAACACACATACAATGTGGATGTCTCCCAAGACCAGCAAATTCCAGGTATATTAACTTCCCCTCATTAACTTTCTATTTACAAACTTTCAATAAAAAAAGAGGAAATCCAAGACATTGTATCGTACACAAATATACAGCAAAGGCACAACCTATAAAACACAAATACATATGCACACAAGTCACTGAACATGTCTGACACGCAGAGGGAGCAATGAAACAGAACTTTGGCCCAGGAGCATCACTGAGCTTTTGGAAGCACTTGTCTCTCACTCCCTCCTCTCATTTAGCGGTGGCATAACCCAGTCATCTCTGACACATCAGCCAATCTGTTAAATGAGAAAGCCATCATTTGAGAGAGAGCGAGAGAGCCTGAGAGAGAGAGCAAGAGAGAGAGAGAGAGATTCATCTGGTGAATCTTTTAAGAGGAGTTCCAGTAAAGCTCCATATGGCACAGAGCAGCAACAGCAGGCAGCCAGGGAGGGGAGGGAGACAGAGAGAGAGAAATGGCTATAGAGAGAGATGCAGAAAAAAAAAAACACATGCAGTGAGACAGCAAATCACACTGTAGTCTCCTTGATAAAGTCACAGAAAGTCAGCTCAAAGAGTGTCATGTCTACTTGTCTTGACATCAAAAACAGCGATACACTCAACAGCGAAAGGCATCCATCTACGACCTGTTTATGCAGAAACACAGCACCTATGGATGCAAAAAACGTGAACTTCTCCAGGTCTCTTCCACTGTGTCTCTGCTGCGTCGCTGTGAAACACTCGCTCCTTGATTTACGCCATCCCTCAATGGTCGTCTGACCTGATAACCTGCCTCTTATCTGAGCAGAGCAATGAGGTCATAATTACACAAAGAGAGAGTATTAATCCCACCCAAGAGAGCAGGAGGATTAATGCCCTGATACAGGCTCCTGTTATCGGCCACGGAGAAAGAGTGTGAGAGATGGAGAGAGAGAGAGAAAGAGCCCTGCAGGAGAGAGGAGCAGGGCAGCACATTGACAGCTCCCACTATACGAGGGAGGTCGGGTAATTTAATAAGCCACTCAGGAAACAATAGGGAGGATGATCAGCACGCCGGGAGCTGCTTCGTCGGAGCTCAGAGAGTGAGAGCCAGAGGAGCCATCCAGCTGTTTTAGCCATCATACACACACTCGCATAGCTAATTAAATCATTAAAGACTTTGTAGCATGCTTGCACTGAATGCACAGCAATATATACATCTTTATAATTATATATATATATATATATATATATATATATATATATATATATATATATATATATATATATATAAATGTAAACTACATCTGTTACAAAATTACAAAAATGAAAAAAAAAAAAAAAAAAAAAAAAGCATTCCAATTAAAAAAGGCTGTATTTGCAACTAAATAATGAACAGATTCCATATAAAGAACAGGGATCAGAAAAGGAGATTTGAGTTATGAATATTTGCCTTCAAATTAGAATCCGGGCTGAGGCAGCAGAGGATGGTGATGCACGGCTCTATCATCTGTATTTCTGAAAGTATTTTCTTTCCTCTTGGGAAAGTGATCAGAAGAATTAACTTCAGTTTTATTATTAGTATTAGATTAGAACAGAGTAAGACTCTAAGTTCAAATGTAAAAAAATGTAATAATAAATTCAAATGTACATCACACTCTCAAAGACATAAAAGGGAAATTATCTAGGCATAAGCCATGTGCCAAGATTCATTGCTACGTTGTGGTAAAATCTCACAGGTAAAATTTCAACTAGCGAATGCAATTAAATAAAGTTTCATGAAGACGCAGGAGTGATCATATCATACCCTAAGATAAAAGGTAAAAATACTGCATCAGCTGATGGTAGCAGTCAAACTTCTTTACAATTCCACAGTTGTAGCTGGTACTGCATAACTCTTCAAACTTTAACTTTGAAGTATAAGGTAGATATGCTCCAAGGATTTAGAGAGGGCAACAATCGATCTGAGAGCAAAGTATCAAATCAAGACCTCTTGAGCTATTATATAAATAACAACTGTGGAGCAGTTAGCAATAACAGAAAATTAATTTTCTTTTCATCTTGTTTTGTGTACTAGGTCAGCACGGAAGCTGCACTTGAAGTGGCATAAATATGAATGGTACACAGAGATTTTGTCAGTCAAATCAATCTTTCTACTTCCAAGATTTCAATTTTAATGGAATTGTGAAATGTAATAGTAATTTCTCAGTAAAATTTGTACTAAGGATTACAAAAAAAAAAAAAAGAAAAAAGAAAGAAAGAAAGAAAGATATTGCATTTACACTTTCCTGTGTGTACTGTGTGTACTAAAACAAGGCAACCCAAAAAGAAGTTTTATCTTTCCTCACTATTGCACTGAAAATTGACAATGAATCTAACTTTATTTTTATTTTTATATAAATAAAGTAAATAGCATGGCATTATTGTTCACAATATTAAAACATACAATTTTAAAATGAATGAAAACTGAAACAATTAACATAAAATATTAATAAAAAACAAAACATATACACTACCATTCAAACTCTGGAGGTCAGTATGTTTATATATATATATATATATATATATATATATATATATATATATATATATATATATATATATATATATATATATATATATTAATAAAGTTATACAATTTCTAAAATCCTAATGTTAAGCACCAAATCAATATAATAGAATAAATAATTTCTGAAGGATCATATGACAACTAAATGACTTCTGAAGTTTTCAATTGTAAATTGTAAAAATGTTAAAATTGCTCAGGGCAGAATTTATATATGTATATAAATGTAGGAGTTTTGATTTTAGTCGGACAGAAAACAAGACAACACTGATTGTCATGACTTTTAATCTGGCTCAGATGCAGCATTTCATTTACACAATAAAATAATTAAAAACTGTATCCTGGATATGAGGGGGTAAAGTGGGTCAGAGCAAGGATATTTTACGATGACTTTAAGCAGCATTGTATTTTTACCCAGCATTTTGAGGCTGCAAAAAGCAGCCGCACATCAGATACTTTTGCTCAGGTGGACGTCTTTAGGTGAAAATCAGAAAGAGTGATTAATTGGCTGGATCTTAATGCTTTGCTCATTCTCTCTCTCTCTATTGAGCTGAAGAGGAAGAAGGCGGAGGAAACATAGCCCCTCACAAAGAAGCCATTGATAAAACACTTTTCCGTGCCCTCTGCTCTCACTGATAGTACCAGGTAGCAACTTTCAACCATACAGATGATGGACAATAGTGTGATTGTTGGGTCTTGGCCGCAGGCAACTATCCACAGTATCAGACACTGGTTACTCTCAACCACTCTCCTATACAAGCTGGAGCCTAAGAAACAAGGAGGAGGGTGAGGAAATACAGTTCCTACAATCCTCCTTTAATGGTACACAAGAGAGATGACTCTGAGGCTTCTGGGGGAGAGGGGACAAAACCTTGGCCGGTGTAACGAGGACACTGGCAAGACATGAAAAGACATGGTGCAGAAATACTTCCTTTAAGAGGAAAACAATATTCCTGACCTACAAGAAGGTGCGACAGTCTGTGGCCTCAGAGATATAGACCATCAAGGGGGCCGCTTTCATAATGTGACAAACATCTCAGCTTTCCTCCACTCTCACTTTGTTTTTTCTCACACACTCTCAGCCTCTCTCATGTCTTTTTTAAGGACACATCAAGTGGCTTTTAAGGGTCAGTGTTATTTCAATTCTGCAGACAAAAGACGAGATCAGAACCTTAAGAACAGCATAATCACAGCAGAACAAAAGCCTCCCAGCCCAGAATAATATAGAGATTAGAGCCTATTATCAGATAAATTTGCCTGTCATTGTTTCTGAACTCCATCGTCTGTTGCATCAGAGGTGACTCGCTCACCCCTGAACTGAGATGTCTCAGTTCTTCCTCTGGTCTTTACCTGTTTTCTTTTCTTGATGGAGGATTATGCAGAACAAAGTGAATTGTAAAGTTTCAGAGGAGCGTGAAAGTGAAGAAAGTTTGGCACTTAAGTTAGTGTGCAAGGAAAGTGATTTTTGTTTTCAGAGCAGGCTAATGATAACTTCCGAGATGTCGGGAAGAGACTTAGTGGAGACTTGGATCGGCTCGGTGCGTACACTGGATACTTTCGGTGGTATCAAGTCACAGATATTTTGAAAATATACAATTTCATGACGCCTGCATTCCCAGTGCGCAGGAAACAGATTAAGATCTCGGTCCCCTACGGTCTGATGAGTGTGCAAGCGTGTGTGTTGTGGGACTAATCAGCACACATTTGGCTGGTGTGATATTACCAAAGACAAGCTTCTAAGCTGTGTGCTGATAATGTCATTGACAGGTAAGGTCAAAAGCGTACAGAGCTGAAAGCACTGAAAACTAGTTTGTTTTTATACCTCAGTGGGAACCTTCATATCATGGGACCATTGATTTTTATGTTTATATTTTACGCTAATTATATCTGCTACACCCTAATACCAAAAGTATGTCTTGGTTTTCCATTTGCCGCTACATTTAGCGCACAGTGCGTGACAAATTTTGGCACCAACAAGCTCCACGCAGACTGTTCGCAATCAGTCTGGTTTTTACAACGCTTTTGCGCATACTTTGCATCATCTGTGCATGTACCTAATTGAATTTATTATTTGGTCCACTAGGTGGCAACACTCACTATTACTTGAAGAAAATGGAAATAATAATAATAATAATAATTGTAATAATAATAACTAAATTGATGTGACACAAAATGTGGTGTAAATGTGCTAATGCATTGCACATATACATAGCCTTGGACACATTTTAGCATCATGTCATCAAATTCATTCGAACAGTAGGTTTACAAATAAATTCAAAACGTTCAACCATTGGTAATGACTTCTCAGCATCACCCAATTAATATTTCAAATTGAAAAATTCATTTGATTTCAAAACATATTTAATAATAATAAAATATTCTAAGGATAATAGGCAAACAATTCATTTTGGCATCATGTCATCCAATTCATTGAAGCAATAGACATACAATCTATAACCTTTTGCCGCTAATGTCTGAAGATGATCTCAGTCTAATTTGGTGAAAAAATGGATGAAGATTTAAAAAGTTTTTTTTTTTTTTTTTTTTTTGAAGAAATTCAAAACATTCATCCAACTACGCCATTATTAGAAATGGCTTCTCAGCGTCACCCAAACTGAAAAATTAATTGGGTTTTACATTTACATTTATGCATTTAGCAGATGCTTTTATCCAAAGCGACTTGCAGTGCATTTAGGCTATACATTTAATTATTATTATAATTTTTTAACTGTATGTGTGATCCCTGGGAATTGAACCCACAACCTTTTGCGCTGCGATGCAATGCTCATTGGGTTTTAAAAATCAATTAATTTATCAAAATTTTGTCTAATGAAAATTGGCTAAATGAATCATGGAAGTGGCAAACTTTTAGTGTACCCTCAGCTCATAGTGACAATTATACATACTTCTCATGAAGACGTTAAATAAAATACAGTATTTTGAACTGAAATTCAAAATGGCTGACATATAAAATGGCCAACATGGAAAAATTGGAAACTGTTTGATTCAGTATGCCACACTAGGTACGGTGATCTCATGTTTACTATCATTTGGTCCCCACAAAGGTAGTAAATCCAGGTCAAAACACACAATGGAAGCAGCAGGTGTTGCAATGTCTCTTTAGGCACTCATTATCAACTACTACGGCATGTAGCAGCCGTGTGCCGGTTTCCTCTTCTCACAAAACAAAGACACACTTGAAACTGCGATCTATCATCGACTCATCTTGAGCAAATGATTGTATTAAGACATATTTGTTTGGGATTTGGGTCTGTCCATCATCTGAGTCACATATCAAACATCAGACAGTTTCCCTCTCAGGTCAATGGATTGTCAGAGCACTTCATTACGGGCGGCAGGACACAGTGATGTGATTCTGCCTGATTCCCCCTTCCTCTCCCAACCTTGCTCCAGGCCTGGAGTCCAACCTATAAAAGCACGCTGGAGTCTGAGAATTTGCAGCTGCAGTGTTGATTTCCCAGTGCAATACGGTGCTCTTTTGTTAATATTGAAATCAACCCAACTGTTAGAGCGGCCCACATCAGCCCCGACGAGCCATTATGTTGCTTTAAAGCAAACTCTCAGTAAGGAAGGCAGGGAGTGAAATGAAATCAGTTATGGTTCTTACATTCTTGCGACAGTCTCACAAGGAGTTATCAAAGCCCTTTTCCCCCCACGGCTGACCTAATGCTCACCTCCTCATTTGGCTTGGACACATCATTAAGAATATGCATGAGAGCGATGTTTTTCTTCTCTGGTGCTGTACTACAGCAGTGCTGAAGTTAGCTCATGAACCCTCAGGGCTGTCTGTGGGGTTTGTTAACAGAATGAAGCATGAGAACGGGTCCTGGATAAGGACCCAGGGCAAACACATGTGGTTTGGCTGCACTATTACCCAATACCATTTATCTTAAGAAGATTTTATTAAAAGCATACACGCCAAGCACGGGCTGAGAAGGAGGCAGTAAAGGAGACACAGAGTGTAGGACACATAAAGGGAAAACGTGTTTTATGGCTCCGCTTAATAGCGAAGGAATATAATAAAACTGACCACTATAAAAAATGATTACTACTTAAACATCGTTTTCCATTCATGTCTACATATTGTAGTAGAAAACCTCTGCAGCTGCGGGAAAAAAAGACATGTTTTATGCATCGTGACCCAATGTTTTGACAAATACATGTAAATATGTAATTTAAATCATACAAAGACAGAATAACTTGATCTGTGAGTGCATTGAATGTTTACTTTTTCCATACATTAAATAAAGAGCGAAGACGTTCTAACATTTCAAACATGCAGCTGGAAAAAAGTAATTTTGTGATGTTTACAGCTCATGGTTTATTTACCCATGAAGCAGGTGAATACACTTATGAGGAGAGGGCCTGTTATGCTTATTTGGCTTTTAATGCTAAATCTACACGTCACCACGATGTGTTACAGAACTTACTGGAACGGTTTGTTATAGACAGCAAACCTGCCAAGACACTTATCCGCACCTGAGAAAACAATCCATCCATTTTAAAATCACACAAACTCACACACCCATAGCAAAGGGGATACTTGCCCTATGACAGGAGACACAGGCAGCTTCCTGTCTCTTCACATTATTACATGGTATTACATGGTGTCAACAGTCACTGCGGGCTACACTCTTCACTTCTCAGAGGAAGCGCTCATCGGATATTTTTAATCAGCCTGTTGCCTGTCAGGTGGCTGTGATTCAGCAACCATCACTGCGCGGTGTGCTGAAGTAAACCTTTCCACATTGATCGCTGAAACCCATTTTCAGCTTCAGAGTAAATAAATGCTAGATAATTGTGAGAAAGGTTAATCTAATGAAATAGTCATATTGTGAGATGTAAAGTTGCAATTACGGAGGAGAGAACTGTGAGATAAAATTGCATTATCGAGGAATAAATTTACAATCATGAGATACTAAGTTGAAAGAATGAATTGTTAGATATAAAGTCACACTGTTTCAAAAAAAAAAAAAAAAAATCTTATTTGTGAGATATAAAGTTGAGATAAAATTAGAATAGTGAGATAAAATTGCAATGTCGATAAAGTCACAATTCAGAGTCAAAATAATAATTAGTCCAAATATTAAAAATAATAAAATCACAAGATATAAAGTAAGAATAGTGAGATATAAATTCACACTGTGAGAAAAAAAAATAAAATCACAATATCAAGGAATAAAGTCTTATTTGCAACATATAAAGTTGCAATTACAAAAAAGTCATAATTGTGAGTTATAAAATTAAAATACTAAAAATGAATTACAATTAAGATATTAAGTAAGATTTTTGAAATATAAAGTCACACCGTGAGAAATAAAATCACATTATCAAGAAATACAATGAATTGTGAGATACTATAAAGTTGCAGTCACAAAAAAAGGGTAGGTTATGAAGTTAAAATAATAAATAAATATCTAAATATATATATATCAGTATATATATATATATATATATATATATATATATATATATATATATATATATATATATATATATATATATATATATATATATATATATATATATATATATATACACACACACACACACACACACACACACACACACACACACAGTAAAAACTGTGATGTTACGAATTATTAGAACGAATTTACGGATATAAATCATACTTTGAGATATAAAGTTGCAATATCAGGAAATAAAGTCACATTGTGAAATATAAAGTTGCAATTATGAAAAAACAAAAACAAAAAAACAATCATGATATAAAGCCACATTATTAGATGCGAAATCAAAATGACAAGTAATTAAGTCAGAATCGTGAGATGTAAAGTCACAATAAGGAGATATAAAACACATTTTTTTATCCATGCAATAAGGTCTGTTCTTTGTTTTTATTTTATTAAATTTTTTCTCTCATTCTGAAGTGGAAACTGGCTTCAATAGCCATGAAAAGGGAGAATGAAAATCCAATTTGAGATCTGACATTTACATTTGCAGATGATGGTAGCAAAGATTTGTACAACCGAAAACAATTGAAAACATCCAGACAAGCGGCTCTCACACTCCAAATTCGCTGAGTTGAGTTCCGCGGTGCCCCGAGCCCGCGAGCAAAGCTTAAACGTCAACAAACCCGAGCACTCACCTTCCTGACATTCCTGACGGAAAATAATCCTGCTTCTACAAACAAACACTCCAAAGGCTGCTGGCTCTCTACATACATCAAAATCTAAAGAGAGAGAGAGAGAGAGACAGAGAAACCTCTGAGATAAGCATCCAGCGCTAAGCTGGCCGTTATGATGTTTGCGGCCTGAGACAGCAGAGGGTGATGTGGCGACAGCGAGCCTGGGCTAAGACGGCTCCCTTGAGTTGTGCCCTCTTTCCGTTCACCTCATTGAAGAGCCTTACATAATCCCGACAAACAAACAAACAACACAACAAACAAGCGGCACATGTGGTTTAAGATGCCACAGCTGCAAAAAGAAGAAAAAAAAGAAAGAAAAAAAGATAAGGGACGACAACAAGGGAGGTTCTATTGCGTGTCCACCCAAATACATGGAAAAGTGAGCTCCAGACTCATCAGAGTGTCTTCTTTTTTACCTTCACCCTATCCATCGCTCCCTCCCTCAGTGTCAGCCCCCCAGCTGAGGAATGTAGGTCATGATACAGAGCTATTTCAATACAGGCAGATCACAGCCCAGCAGGGGCACACACACACGCATTCACAACACACACACGCACAATAAAAACTTCTTTCATGAAGGAGAAGCACATTCTGACAGCGAGTGAGAAAATTCGGAATGGATAAAAATATCCGCAGGAGTGCTTCACAGTGGTGCGTCATTTTGCCAATTCCATTCGTCGACGAGCTAAAACGGGCTCTTTTCGCTTTCATACATGTAGATTTGCACCTCCTCTTGCCCTCGCCATCTTCTCGGGGGTTATGTCAACTGAATAATGTAGAGGGAGCAGTCGAATGGTTGGCTGGGAGTCCTCCCGCTGGGCTGGGATGCACGGGCCAAAGAGATGGAAATCTCTCAGACGCAGGAGCCTGACACATCTGGGCCGTCTCAAGCGACAGTGCCGAGCTCCCGGGTCCACGATGCCTCACCCCTGCCGTGTGCCGAACTGCCGAACTGAGCCCTTTATCTCCGTCTCCTTTTCAATCTTTTTCTCCTCTGTCGCTGCGTCTCCCACGTTCCTTCGCTCCCCGCTGCCTCTCGTCTATAGGTTGGTGCGTATGGATGAAAGAGAGGATTTTACTTCGTTTTGACAACGAGAGAATAGCTGCTTCTTTTGTTTTGTGATGTTTGGAGAAATGTGTGCATGTGTATGTGTTAGAAAGCTTCCCTGAAGGATTTTGTGTTGACACTTGGTTTGGAGTTAAACTGAGAGAGTCTGGCAGGCTTGGGATTTATCTGGAGACAAAGTGTGTGTGTAAAAGAGAGAGAAAGGACACATAATATTGTGATAGGCTGCACTCACTAAAACACACCGAGTCCCTGATGCACATCTGCAAACACGACTTATTTTCCCACTTTATTATTTACCCATAATATAAAATGCTGCAATTATGACAAAATACAAAATAATATTACGGTTTATACAATCTAATAAAATGTAGTTTTAGAAAAAAATAAAAATAGAATGCACGTAACATTTGCAATATCAATTGGATAAAATCATTATTAACTATTCAAATGATAATCAACAATAATTAAATTATATTGAATTATAATATTAAATGAAATGTATTACTTTGATTTTATTATAAATTACAGAGCTTGATGCTTTGATGCAAGTTAATAAATTATTATTAACATCGTGTACATTTTACTGATTTATGAGTGGCAATTAACATCCTTCATACTGACTTATTTTGAATCATTATCCTTCATTGCTGCTTGATTAAAAATGTCTGTACAATGCTTTATTTTAAATGTCATGCATTTATATTGTATATACAATGTCTATATGCATTTATGTATTTATCTTTATCTAAAAAAAAATGCTGTTTGTATTACTTATACTGGCAAACCGAAAAATCATAATACTGTACCAAGCTGACCGTCATAAGGCCATGACTTGGTGCTCCAAGAAAAATAGATGCTTTCTGAAAGACTGCACCAATTTTTTAGTTCTTGGTCACCAGGTATTCGACCTGAATACACATGGACTTATGTGACTGATGGTTATGTGTAAGATTTCCATTATGCCTCCTTGTACAGAAGGGCTTTACAGATCCACTGTGCTGTTCACTGGATATTAACATCAGTCTACAGTACTTCAGAACAGAGCTAATGGACATATCGCTAGTCCTAAAGCGGTATTCTCTTTGTCTCTCTTTGTCTACCACATGCTGTCATGAACGTCCCACAATAGCTCTGCTACAAAACCTAGTGAGCCTCGCTGCCTACATAGTCTTGTGTGGAACAAAACCGTAAAAGTGATGGATCTAAAATGCTCTACATTGGAAAAAACTCTGTGTTTGACTCGATTCACAATCGATTTCAATACAAGCGATGTGACGAGAATAACAAAAATATACATAGAACACATCCATTTTGAGTAAAATAGTGTTTTTTAAGCTTTTTTGGTTGATTCTTTTCGGCATTTAATTATATGTATAATATAGAAGAATATGATTTCACCTTATTTGGATTATTATTATCTTTTTTTTTTTCTATGAGCACATTGTAATTCATTCTCTTTGAAGAACGTGATGCTGCATTAAAATGAACGTTCTTTTCTTTTGAAACCTTTGGAAAGGTTTTTGGAACAGAGCTTATGTGTGTCTCTCTGAAGTGTTCTGAAATAATACCACCATTAAGTGAATTTAGGCAGATTTAATTTTCTACCGCTTGCTAGAGAAGCACATTTCTGCTAACACAAACACTCTCTCTCTCTCATACACACACACACACACACTTTAGCGGCCTCAGCCAGGGATGTGATAGGACACAGCTGGGAGGTCAAGCTGACAGTAAGATGGAGCGGGTGTGTGCGACCTGACTAAATCCCCCCATACATCCAGTCCTGGACACACAAACACAGGGTAACCTGAACGCGCAGAGGCTACCGTCATCTATTTACTCAGTCTCGCTTTACACGGGGCCTATTTACAGCTAGAGGCAGGAAGAAACATTCTCACAACTACCGTGTGTGTCACCGTACTTCTCATCTGGATGTATAAAGAGTGTGATAGTGATCGATAGGCCTGTCTCGCTCCGGCACTACAGCGTGTAGTGTGCACTGCAGCTGCGCCCCGCTCTGGTGATGCATCACAAACCAAGGGAACGTCTGAAATATCTCGACGGTAAGCACTTTTGTATACACTGGAGTAGATACGCATGTGAGAGTCAACAAATATGCAGTAGAAAGGGGTGATGCGTGAGAGAGAAATACAAATATAGAGAAAGCATGTTAAATTACTGGCCACAGCGCATGATTTCTATCATACGCAAACTGGAAAATTGCTAAATGATTTAGCTGTAGCCAAACAAAAGAACACAGGCCACAGTTAACATTTGAACTCATCTCAAGGCTTCCCATTAATCCAAAACATTATTTTGTATGAACACAACACGCAAAATCATCGGCACTCACACAAACACACACAAAAGCAATTTAGCACAATGGACTGTAAACAAGACTACTGAGTTGGGAGAAATAGTGTTCCTCATTATAATAGAAGAGGGAGGGAGTCTAATTTTTTATTAAGAGTGGCGAGAGAGAGAGAGAGAGAGAGAGAGAGAGAGAGAGAGAGAGAAATACAGCACAAGTACTACGCATGTCTTGAAACAAGCCAATTACTAGCAGCTGAGTACAGCACAATAAATTTAGGCTACTGGCGTGGAGAATTGCATCTATGTGGATGAATCTGATGACATTTTATTTTATAATAAAACATAATTAAAAGAAATGGAATTATTATAAATAAAATACTGTATAGATAAATAATTAAAATTTGTCCTCATAGTACTGAGACATTTGCTTTATCTAAATCATCACAAATTAACTGCAAGACAAACTACTTTACCATTTATTTACTCGCAGCACCAATAATGTAAATGCATTATGCATTATGCTAATTTGAGCAAATTATATTGAAGACAAGTCCTAAAAAGTCTTTTTCTTGAAGTACAAAATGTACATATAGATTTTCTTAATTTGGTTTTCTTTTAAATTTGGACTGGATATGTATTTGGCAGGTTTCGTGAGATTGGCCCATATGATGGTGTAAAAGCCGTATTGAATGACAACTGATATTAAACCACACTCAGTCAGTGGACAACATGAAACAGATGCTTGGGTTAAACAGCTCAACGCTGTCTCTTTTGTATGACATTTTATGTAAACCAGAACTTGGGACAATGATGACTATAAATGTGTTTTCCTTCCTATTTATTAAGCTGAATGCCACAAAATACACAGAGCTAATTTGGTCTGTGTGTTAGCCTCAGAGAAAGAAACATTCCCGTAGCACACACACACAGACAGTATGTACACAGATGACACAAATCGAGAGTCATAACTCAAAGGCAGAGCATTGGCCTAAATCTCACACACACACACACACACACTCAGAACTGGCAATATCTCACTGGTTTTAAAGGTAAGAAAGACCAACAAAAAAAAAGAAAAAAAAAAAAAAGACACCACTGGGGGCCGTCACTTTTTATTAAAGCAGAGAAGCACACACCACACATTAAAATAATACATAATCTCTCTCTGTTTCTCAAAAAAAAAAAAAAAAAAAAAAACCCTGCTTCCCAAACCACTACTCACCGTTTTTTTGTTGTTGTTGTTGTTGTTGTTTACAATATTTAGAAATGGCAATAAACTTAATTTTACTCATCCATTTATAAAAGAATGCATCCATTTATAATATTCCAGACATATTAGAAAATTGTTATTGAATGCTCATGTCTAATGAAAAATGTTGTGTTTTGAGCCTTTTGTCCAATTAACATCAATCACTGACGCTTTCAAATCACTGATACAGCTATCTGCCAAACATAAGTGAAGCACCGAATCCTATGCACAGATTCATGTAGATTAAAGCAGATCAGGAACAGCATGGCAGAGCTGCATTACATTAATGCAAACACCAAGAGCAAATGAGGTGAGACACAAATCACAAGCTATTTGCAATTCTTTGAAGTGCACAGATACTTAAAACCCATTTCCCACACAATGACTAACACAGTATCCAGAAAAAATAAGCCTGTGCAAGATTGTGATTTTCAAGTGTGTGTACACAGTCATCAATATGGACGTTTTTGCAAGGTGATTTAGCATTCTGTTTAGCGTGTGTATAGAAAATGTAGATTGGCATTCTGTTCACTAGGGAACATTCTCCCTTAAAAGCTGTATTGTAATCTGTATTAACAAAATAAACTGTGAAACATCTATGCAAGCTGGAAGAGTGGAGACTAAGAGGGAGAAATAGATGCCTGGTCCATTACTTGGGGGTGGAGGGCAAGTTCAGTCGATCCATCAACTAAACATAATGGAAAACATGCCTCTGGGCCTGACATGCCTTAGTCATGTCCAAAAACATGGCAGAGGGACTGGAAAAACTAAATCTTGGAAAATAATGTAAAAGCAACTAGCATGAACGAATAACGTCAAAGACCCGGCATCCACCAACACAGAGCCACACACAATCCGTGAGAGGAGACACCTGGTTACCTTTTACACCTAAATATAAAGCGTGAAGACTCAATCCACTTTGAGGACACAATTCTCGACAAAATGTCGTGCATATGCCTGTGCGCAAGTGAAAATCACTTGCTTGACATGTTAAGGGTCATTAAAGCCCAGACACAGGTGGGTGGACAAATGTCAACAGCACAGGAGGCTGTGGTGGAGCACAGGGAGGACCCTCATTAAACTCTGACAAATCCACACATTCAGAGTGCTGCGCTTTCAAGCCTGTAACTCGCTGCCGACACGACCGGGCTGCTTCCATCGTGGATGGACGAGAGAGCCATATTCAGTGCTAATCACTACAGGGTACCTGTGGCTATTGTGTTAAAGGAACCGAGCAAATCTTCAAAATAATATGGATGTTTCATTTGCATTTTTGAGGCACTGGAGATGAGAAATCAATGACTGGATATTTCATATCCGTTTGTTTTTGGGACATTCACTAGTGTATGGTGCCAAAAACAGGCACATACACAAACCCACCCGTCTACATAAAAAAATCTTTGAAATGAAGCAAGAGAACATCAGAAGCTCTAATAGAGATAAAACAGGAACACTATCACAAAAGAATGCCCCAAGGAACATGAGAATATCCACATATCAAATTGCTAGAATCAAAGCCAATGATGTTGTCGCTTTAATTTGGCAAAGCCCGCAGCTAGGACCAGATCCAGTAAAAAAATGAAAACTACACACGTGTGAGAAAACAAACACTTTAGTTGGTTACCATTTATTTGCAGTCTGTTACTACTGCTCGGCATCTTTGGTTATCGGCAGGCAGGCAAAAAAATTTTATCATATCTTTCAGTTTGCTTCCAATGTTCACCGGTGAAAACGGTGGAATGTTTGAGATCTGTACTGTTGAGCACGTGACTCTGGGGTCTGACTGGCTTTATGGCATTTAGTTTAATTGTGAAATACAGTGACTGTGCCATGCCAATGAACAGGGCTCTCTGGTCAACACAAGCACTGCTGTAGCAGTTACAAAAGTTGAGCTCAGTTGTTCAAAGCAGTGCTGGATGCTGATATTGATTGGAATGCCTCATGGTTTCTGTGAGTGACAGCCAGCTCTATGGCTGTTGATTAACACCATGTTAGATGCTCAGAGTACTTTGTCACAAGATGAGTAGACACTCTTTTATCTCTCTCTATGTCTCTTCTCTTCTTTTCTTTCAGAGTAAACATGATGCTGATCGATCAGTACGGTGCTTTTAAAAAAAGTTCCAAAGATGTGGGTATTGGTGCAGAAAAACAGCCTTTGTGTGAAAAATGGTGTGCGTCGGAAGGTGGGGTACCAGAGTTCTGGCCCTGAGTGCTGGGAACTGTGCACAAACAAATGAGAGGAACAAAGTCCATGGCTCTGGGAAAGAACCCTTACTGTTACGGATATAAAGCATTATCCTTGAAGATATACAGTCTTCTAGCTCTAAGGACTTTTAGGCTTTTATTCACTGCCATTGAACTTTTGTTCTCTCTCTCTCTCTCAGAATCCAAGATAGAAATCACTATCATAAAAGAATCACATTCCTGTTGATTGTAAGCACAGAACCCTTAGTAAGCACTAGTTGCTGGTTGATGGTGAGTTAGGTGCCTGTCACCGCCGTGGCTCTCCTGTGAACCTTATGTGGAAAGGCTTCCAGATGATGGCGGCATGAACAGAGAGACATTCCTCTCTCTCCACCCTGAGAATTCTTCGTTAGGACGGCCGATAAATCAATGAGGACAATGTTTTCTTTGGGCTAATTGTTTGAACAGTGTAAGGTCATTTGCTGGTAACGCTAAAGTGTCCTGTTAGGCTGGGCGCCGGGCCGTAATTGACAACATGTCGGATGGAAACAGGAAATAATCTGATCCCTTTTTTGCAAACTGACTCCGCTGACTATGTCGAACTGTGTGTACATAGGCCTGCGTGTGTGTGTTCATAAGGGGGGAAATGTTAGCTATGGTTAGCATACATCCCCTCGAATGCTGAAGGGTAACCAGGTGCAGTTTGTCTCCGGAGGCAACAGGATTAACCCAGTCCTCTAGTGCCCGTTTAATGAAGTCATCCCGCTCTAGAGGCCTCTGCTCTACAGGGAGAGAGAGCAAGGGAAGTCTGTAAGGATTCCATTGTCTTAAAAAGAGCATTCCTTCCCTTAGGATACAGCGGAAGAGCAGCGCTAACACACTTTCGACAGTTTCAAAGGCAGCACAGACTGCCTAAGCATTTACTATTAAGAAACATTAAAGAACACATAGTGTTTCAGATAAAACACGGTTACAAGTAAACTGACATACAGTGCTTATGAACCCGTTGAATAAAGTCTTCAAGAAGAGGTTTTCTCTAAATGCTGCATGAAAACAAATCCTAGATAGCATAGTTATCCATTAATGTACTATTGTGAAAATGAACAGACATTTTATATAAGTGGCATTTATAAAAAGAAAAAATAGGTTGTTCAATGAGTAAAAAAAAAAAAAAAAAATCCTAAAAGTACGTTATCCCTAGTTAAAAACCCAATATATTTAAGATACAGTTATTTCATAGTTCAAATCTATTAAAACATTTAGTGACATATAGCTCGAATCTAACTGATATAACTATAATAATTACACTTTATTGGGTACTATGTGTGCACAATTCACATTTCTCAATATTAAGTCTAAAATGTGTTTTAATGTCACAATTAATGAGGATTGTATAATCTTTGAATAATATATATCTTTTTTAACACAATAGATTAAAGTGAACCTGAAGGATAATTGCTATATTTCCACTTTAGCACAATCAAATATACTTCATTATATCTTAAGTTGGACAGCTGCACCACTTTTGCACAATTAAAGTGTATTAAGTACAAAATTAGTTGTTCCAATTAAGCTGACTTTAAGTATGCCAGTTTAGTATACTAAAAGAAAAACTGTAGGGTATTTTTATTAAATATACAACTATGTAAATGTATTAGTAAATACATTTTAGTATGTCTATCTTCTAGGATAAACTAGGTCAATCACTAGGAATTAAAGATAAAATGTTTATTTAATTATTTTATTTTTCCAATTGAGACCTTTTTCATTTAATTTTTTTGAGACGAAAATGTATGACTTGAACAAGATCCCTAAGAATATCTAAAATAGAAGTAAATAAATAAATAAAAAAATAGCCCTAGAAGAGGATTTATAATACCAGTAAAAAATAAAATAAAAAAATAAATATCTTTAATAAATAAATAAATTGTTCTAAAAGATGGTTAATAATACCAAACCACTAATTATAGAGAATTATTAACGAAAGGGATTTAACTTGGACTAGTGACATAGGACTAAGACTTAGACACTCTTAGGCATTGGTTCATGGAGATGCTGAGGACTGGAGTTCTCTAAGAAA
The DNA here is from genome assembly GCF_003368295.1 of Carassius auratus. Lineage (NCBI taxonomy): Eukaryota > Metazoa > Chordata > Actinopteri > Cypriniformes > Cyprinidae > Carassius > Carassius auratus. The sequence goes on from NW_020528142.1 coordinate 519,569, forward strand.
TGCCAGTTTCTAGTTCAGCCATTTTTGCCTGTGGGAACATGACACTTACCCATAACTGTGAGACCCTTTACAAAATCGGAGTTCTGAAGCACAAGGCCGTTTACTGCCTGTCGAGTGCGATAGCTTTTGTGGACACCTTGCTTTTATCTCTCAATTTTGCATGTGTGCTAGTCTACGTATTAAACACAATCTACAGCACCTGTTGAGTGTTTATGAAAGCCACATCCATTTGATGCACATCGAAAAAAATTCTCTTCACTGCGTGATCCACTTGAAACTCACTATCAGACTGCTGCACAACAATAGAATGACAGACATGTGCAGTGAAAAGCAGTGGGAACTGTCAAGTCTATGAGTGGGAACAATGCCCCTCAGAGTGAAAAATGCTACTCACAGTTAGCGACTCATTTTCAAACCGGCATTTAACACCAAACAGCCACTCTTGATTATTGAGTAGATCATTCCATTTAAGTTTATCCAAACAGCTCTTTAGCACCGACACCGAGTTAATGGCATATTGACACACAGCAATTAGTAAACACGACACTCTACATCCTTCAAATAATTTTTCCAAATTTGCACATTCAAAGTAGTAATAATAATAATAATGGTTCTGAGTGCAGGAAGGGGTCTTGTATTTGCTAACAAATGGTGTTCTCCACCCTGACTAGGATAAATGTCATCGTGAAGGAGGCCCCGTTGTATGCAGACTGTGCTAAACCTGAGTTAGCAAAATACACTTGGCTCCGTCTGCAGAGACAGGCCGTCATAGTGTCTCTGGGCCTGCGGTGTTTAATTGCTCTCCTGACAAGCAAACAATAGCCAAGGTGCAAATCCCCTCATTATAGACATATGCGATGTGTCAGTCATGCTAATCTTCCTGTTGTTGGTTTATTGAGTATTAAGATAATCCCAATGACACACTAACGGCCTTCGCCCAGCGAATATCCAAATCCTTTTCAATACTGTAGGCTGTCAATGTATTTAAGTCTTTACACATGTTTTTATCTGATCAGAGGACAGGAGTTTATTAGGATGATTACCTTTATTTAAAACAGACATTGAAAGTATTTGTGGAACTGACTAATGCAGAGAATCATGGTTTAACTTTGGTTTGAGGATTTGAACAAATCCGTAACCCTAAGTATAAAAACTTTGGCACGTAACTCACCCTGTATGATCTGGACTACAGACACGAACAGTACTTAGAACTGTCTGGTTTTTGCAGTTCACAGATCCATTTCAATTTTCACAATGGCTGACAAATAAAAACCCTCTAGAGAGCCTTAAAGATATTCAAAAATATAAATTTGATTCCTAATTTCCGCCATAGAAAAAATTTATTCACTATAGTATTTACGATCTTGCACTGAAGACTAGGGGTGCTCCGATCACGATCGGCCGATCGTTATGCGCATCTCGTCAGTAAAGCCGGTTCTCTAATCAACCGTTAATTCCATCAGGTGCGTGATTTCAAATAGAGCAGCTGTTACTACACAGAGCCGTTGTTAATAGAGAAGATGCGCAAATCCAATTCATTTTCAGCGTTTTTTGGTGCATCTTCTCAGTTAACAACAGCTCTGTGTAGTAACAGCTGCTCTATGTGAAATCACGCACCTGATGGAATTAACTGCTGATTAGAGAACCGGCTTTACTGACGAGATGTGCATTAACGATCGGCCGATCATGATCGGAGCACCCCTACTGAAGACTGGAGTAATGGCTGCTGAAAATCATTTTCTTCTTCTTCAGATTTATATTATATTAGATAATTTCACACTATTACAGTTTTTACATAATATAAATAAAATCTTGTTGTAGCATAAGATTAGAACTATTTGTAAGACTAAGAGAGCCAACATATATTTGCATATATTTGCATGTATATCCAACAACAGTAGCATTACAGTATGACCTTTGTATGCGAGTATCAAAGGGCAAGATCTTGTATTTGGGTGTTTAGATACACAAGGCTTGTGTTGCCCCAAGCCAAAACTGCCACAACGTGGCTAACTGCCAACTAATGTCACAACATTAGGGAGCTATTCTCAGAAGTTCTCTCTTTCTTTCTCACACACACATATCTCCCAGTCCACATCGAACCACTCAAATGCAATTAAACCTGCTCTCCATTGTGCAAACTGTAAATGAGATAAACAGTGAATGCATATTCTTGTTGCAGGCAGGCAGCATGTTGTCTGGACCATTAAACAGACAGACCAAGATCTTATCAGAGCCCGTGCGTCCACAGAGGAGTATGTCATAAAAATGAGAAACTCTCTCAGATAATGAATCTGTCAGGTCACAGGCAGTCAAATATTGTAGCACAATGGTGTCTCGTTGCCATGCATGTTTAATTAAGCTTTAATTTCCCATGGAGCAGCCATTACGTGGAAACGAGGGGCCATTGAGACTGATGTAACTCCAATATGGCCACCAGGATGAGGCAAGCGTGACTGATGCTCCAAATTGGGAACTTGACCCCAGAGCAGGAGGTTGAGTGGAGCGTGTCTCAACGCCTAAGTGTCATTCAGAATTCAACCACATCATGCTTTAAACAGGATGGCCCATAGGAGACAGTAAATAATGTAGTACAATAGAGCAAAATGCTGTTTTCATTTACTGTGCTGTCAGTGATGTGGGTGGCTCACAGAGCATTTGCGATGATGTTATGTAGAGCAGGCCGGTGGACTTGACTCGGACCAAACCAAAATTATTTTTGGGACCATTTTGGATGTTCACACACACATAGGAAAATCTCCTCTCTTGGTGAGAAGACGGCGAGTGCTCTTTTGTGGGACAGGGTGGTGTTGGTAAAGGGATCTCTTCACTCTGAAGTTGATTATGATAATGGATGATGATTGCAACTAAGTGTAAATCGTTTTGTAATTGCTCATCAGAAAAAGACGTTCTAGGTTGATTTGAAACGGCTGCACATCCTGCTCGGATCCGTGCCAGGCCCACTCATGATAACAAGAAACTTTAACAAATTTAACACTCCCTTTCCACCTTTGAGTTATTATCACAGGACACAAAACAGTCAATAAGTTTAAAACTTGAAGGGTACAGTTATTCTCTGAAGAACTTCGCGTGTCTGCCGCTTAGTGCTCCTGTGTGATTTCTGCTCTATGGAAGACTAAACTAAATCATCAGAACAAAGTGCTCGACTCAAACTGCTGCAGAATACAGCGCTGAGAAGAAACAGATTCTTTATTAAGAGACGGAATAACCAAATTTCTGATCTACAGATAGCTGTACAGAGCAGCACACTAATCTCACAATCAATTCCTAATTGGAGTCGATCTGATCTAGAATCAGCCCAAGAGGGTTCTTTTTTACGGGATCACAAGAAGGATAATGCCATCATCACTTACAGCTAAAGCCACTGATGGAACGCACGAGTTTGGCCATAGAATTCTGGTTCTGGAAACAAGGCTATAAACGTCCAGTTGATTTATACATTTGAACCTGTCCAGTTAAACACTAAAATTATTACATTGACTAAACCACAAGTTACAACCAGAACCACTCTGTGCTGGGCAACCTCAAAAACCAGTGGCTCTCGAGCACAGTTTAATACAGCCTACTGGATAAATGGGACAACACTTCTGGGGTGTCACAAAATAGATTTCACTAGGTTAGTGCCAGAAAGTTGTAGAACCATAGACTGACAGCGGCATACATGTATTCTTAGCAGTATTTAATTAAGCTTAGAATGACCCGTTTAACATTTTTAAGACCTCTAAATCTCAGACGGATAAATCCTCCAGCATTTGGAAGAAAGAGCGCTGACACATGTGGAAGTGCAGGGATGGGTCGCTTTCAGCTAGGTCACAGATACTCCCTCACGGATCCAGAAAACCAGAATCGTGTGGGAGTATATTGTGAGCATGTGTTTGAAGTGCAGCAGAACATTGTTGATGATTGTTAAAGTCCTGGCTGTAAACCGAAGAAAATGTAAGCAGACACAAACAGGGAAAATGCTGCATGATACTTTTCACTCCTGAATCACAAAGCTTGTTATGTCTCAACCTATTCAATATGAAACTGTTCACCCTAAAAAAATAGTCATCACTATTAACTAATCTTCAAGTTGTGCAAAATACATATGACTTTATTCTTCTGTTCTGTGGGAAAAAAGTGAACTATTCTAAAGAATATGTATTCAGCCCTTTTTATACAGTGAGAGTTCAGAGTCATCACAGTTGTTTGTCTAAAAATATGAAAGAGAATGAAATAAATATATGAATGAACATACTTTACTGTAGCTCAAACAACTTGTGTTCTGTGGTCTTTTGAAGCCAAACAATAGCTGTGTGTGAAAAAACTAAAACAGACCACTGATAATCTTTTAATTTTATATTTTCAAATTCTAGCATTACATATATTGTTACCATTTTAAAATGTTTTATTACTGAAAAAGCTCATACCTTTTGAAAAGTGGTGGATCCAGGTGAATGACAATCATATAGGGAAGTTGAAGTCAAACAGATATGCAACCTAACCGGTGACAAAAAAAAAAGAAAAGAAAAAAAGGAGGGACTTTGTGGAAAACAACTGCCAAATTCAAACTGCGTGTTCGCGCTTTGGCTGGTGCTGAGCCAGAGAGAGACGTGCACTGCTTTTGTTATATTATCACAACTATAAAGTGTTCTTAACCACATAATGCATATTTTAGATTTCAGACATTTAAATACACATAAGTTCTAGTAAAACAATACATTTAGAGTTTGAAAAATACACACATATATCTATGGAAGCAACATCAACAATTCATTCAAATTAAATTTGCAGATATGTTTTTTTCATATCAGATACACATGGTGTAAGTAACTATAAAATTCATTCTATTCTTAACCCAGTTCACCGGCCACTTATTACTTGTATTTCGGGATAAATTGATGAATTCAAGTGATGTAAATCCGACTGACAGGACTCAAGCGTGAACAAACATGTCGGCGCCCATCTCACATTACAGATCAGGATCAAGATCATTTAGAAGGGTTTTTAAACAACACAACACACTCATTTACACATATCTGTGAATCGGAATATCAGATTGTTCTCGACCTGGTATGCAAATTTGTGAATACTTTAAATAAAAAAGGAAAAAAGAAATAAAAGCGATCCATCTGCCATACAGTGTTTTCGTGGCTGCGGTGTATCACGGTCGACTTACAAAAAAGCTCACTGTGAGTAAGTAATAATTGCTCTAAATTTTATTATAGTATCTGATCTATATTCTTTACACAAAAAAAAACAAATCTGTTCACAAATTTGATGGGAGCAATTATAAGTTGGAATATCAATTAATAATGGCTTAAACTGTGTGCTGTTTCTCACAAAAAGTTAGAACAGACACAAGTAACATGGACTAATTTTATGATAAAGCTCCAGTGCTTTTTTTTTTTTTTGCCCATTTCTGTGGCTTGACAAACATGATGACAGAGTGTTACACAGCAAATATCCCATATAAAATCCATATATCATTTAACACCTGAATGGGTCATTTAAAATGTTTGTGTTACACAGAAAGACAATACATCAACATACATACATATGTTTGAATCAACATGAGGGATGAGTTTTTTTTAAGAACTACTCCTACAAATGTTGTCATATGTCTAGCGCAAGTTGTAGCCTTTGAGGTGATTTCTCATGTTATGGTAATTGTTCATAGAGATAAGCAGTAATGCAACTAATCAAACAGATATGGAGGATTCCTACAGTTTGGCAGAGCTTCAGGACATCTGGGCCAAGAGCTTAAAAAGATTTGTCAGAGCAAGATGCCGATATACTGTTAAAACGGCTAAGAACACACTAAGCTAAGTTCATGCTTGCAGAAACAACCACACACAAACAGGTAAGGCACGAATTGTGTGAAAAGCAACACTAGTCTTCAGACGGTGTAAAGGATACTTGGGCTTTACTGAAGTGTGAAGTGTCTACTGTGACAAGTAGCACTTGACAGTCATCTCAATGCCAACAGTATATCCATTTACCATAGAATGACTCTGAGCTGCATACTGCTATCCACTAAGAAGAACAAAATATCACTTCACAGTACCTAGCTAAATAAAAACTATAGAAATAGACACATAAAAGTATGAAACATATTATGTTACTCTATTAAAATAACCACGTATATTGTGTTTGTCAATATTATCAGTGAAAGGAAATTCTGACGAATAGTTGTTTCAATTTCCCTTTATTTTTCATTTTAGACATCAAGCGCACTTGTCTGAATGAGGAATATGTCATTGGACTACACAGCCACTCTCTTTCTTGTTGGCATGTAGAGACATAGAGTGAAGAAAATAAATGGAAATAAGCTGTAAATCAGAACTCTCCTTTTACAGATACCTCACACCAGTGATTTAAAAATGCTACCTCTGTAAATCAAAAAAGAGCTTGTGAGATATTACCCTAAAAGGAAGTTAGGTTTACAAGCACTTGAAAAAAAATTGCCAGTGGGTCTCAAAAAAAACATGTGCATGGTAACTCTGAATTAAATTCAGCCTTCCTATGACCTCAGTCTAAAAACATGAATGTGTCAAAAGCATGTGGGGCTGTTGAAGCCTTAAGCGAATAATCAACAGTGAAAACAAACAGCAAACTCTGCTCTGGAGATGAAAGTCACTATTGAATTTGGTGTTCGTTGAGTGCCCGTAGCTACATCAAGCGAGTAGAAATCTCGGTGTGTGACATCTTAAGGTAAGAGACGAGCTTTATTGTTTGGTTAAAACCCAACGCTGCGACATGTGGTCGTGCATAATGGTGCCTACTCCAGGGACCATGTGTCTAAGCACCAGCCGTAGTGGGATATCAGTATATCAAAGCTTTCCTGGAGAATACAGTACAGTAAGAGCTAACCGCAGTGGGTCTTCCTCAGGCCCTGTGGTCCTCCACACAACAGCATTCAGCCCCACTGTGCAGTTCTATCAATGTGTGTGAGGTGATGGATGGATAACCTTTACTGGCTTTATCTGCAGTATTCACTATGGAGCTGTTAGCTGTTGCAGTTAGGCATTACTGAAAAAGTCTATCAGAGACCTGCATCATAGAGAACATCAAAAACCTCCTCAAATAGGCAAAGAGTCTCTCTTAGAATTAAACTACCGGGTTGTTGTGACTTTGCACAAAAATGCCATTGTTATACTGTTGCTCCCTCTCCATGCAAGTAAAGCTTTTGGGAATGCACTGTGTCTTTAATAACATAGCACTGTGAAGTATCATTGTGAAGTCCTTTTCCATCGTTTTCACAGACATTCCCAAGTCCCCGTGTGACCGTTTATATTTTACTTAAATATGAACACATTTTTTTGACCTAATTTTTATCTTCCTTAAAAGTTTATTTATTTTTACTAAGCAAAACACAGTTTATATCAAACATTTTGTTCTTCCAAAAAATGCACAGATCAAGGTGTCAAAGTGTGGTTAGTATAGCCTTGTTAACCCCTGTTGGTAGATGCTGTAACTACACCATCTGGCCTATAAACGTTGCTATTTCTTGGAAATATTTGCTTGGGACTGTGCTTGTTGTGGACCCTTTTCACAGACTGTGATAATGTTCTTCCATAGTTATCATCATCGCAAACCTTTTTTTAATTTTTTTTTTAATTGTGATGTTCATGTATAACACTATACTCAGGGGTGCCCATTAGTTTTTCAGTCTGGTTCTCATGAGAGCACCTTGAGATTTGGCACCTTTGACACTCATACTGGGCATAGTGCGACTAAAAAAATAATGTAACAATTATAATAATAATAGTCTTATTGTGCTTTGTTTAGTAAGTTTAAAAATTAATAAACAAAATACATAAAGTGTAATAATACGATTATGTTTTAAAATAAAACAGTATTAAATAAAAATAATTTTATTTTATTTTATATATAAAACGCTAATATTTTATTTATTTATCTATTTGAATTTTCAAACCTAAAATCAGCTTCGCTGCCTGTGCACTGCCAGGTTTAGCACTGTTGTGTCAGTGAATGAAATGTCAGTGTGTAGCCTAGATTTATGCTTTCAGTTCAAATTAAAAACTTTAAGTTATTTGATCTAAAACGGCAATTGTGGATTAACAGTTTACAACCATGTCGGTATGCAAATGAGTGGCCTGAACATTTTTACCCAGCACATTTTTTTATTTTGTTTGCAACTTCAGGATATATAACCTTCGTTTAACTTACAGAAAACGAATGAAAGCTGCTGTGTTTGTAATACATTGGCTGAGAGAGTGATATTTAACATCTTTTTCTTCTCTGACCATTGTAATCTACTTTTTGGAAAGTTATAAATTACTAGCATTTACTTTACTATACTTATTATACTATAATATTTTAATTTCTAATTATTTATTTTTTTGCTAATTGGATCAAATGAAAATTATATATATAAATAAATAATTATTTTAGTTCATCAAAATAGAAGTTTACATAATAATGATGTGAAATGTGAAAAGGGTCTATTGTGCCGTAATTTTGTAACTGTTTCATCGATCGAAACTGTGGTGCAAAAAAGAGAGTCCAAGAACTTGAGCAAAAATTGATGATTTTAGGCTGCTTACTTTCAAGGTGTTGTGGACCAGCTGAGCAATAGCAATTGAGATGAATGGGAATGCTAAAAGACAGCTTTCTCCAGGCATTGTAGAATACCTTGGTACAGATGCTACTGTATGCATTACCTCCCTCGACCTGATCAAACAAGCAGACGTGTAGAGACTACATGACTCGCCCTGTGATGGGGGCGTTCGCAGCAAAATCAATACATGTATTATGAAATAAAAAAGTAAGAGAGTTTGGCTGGCATGTACCTGCCGTCGAGGGAAATTAGCTGTTGACTCGGCCAGCTCAACCTCAGACAAAGGCTTCTCTCCTTTTCTGATGTGCCCTGCACAGTGCAGGAGGCTGGTGTAACCTGGGAAACTGGAAAACCTTGCGGAGGTGGGAAAAAACAACTCAAAGAAATGAAAGGATTCAATTTTCAAACATATGCACTAACCACTTTCTATCCTGCTGTGTTGCAGTCTATAGACAGCATATAACATTTCATTTAATCATTCAGGTGGCTAAAAATATAAGAAGGTCCCCGTGAAAAAGATAGCGGTGATATGGAAGGATGGAAAATGAAAAGCAGATGGGAAGATTGCCGTGGTGCTGTCAAGACAAGAAGACCATGTGGAGCTGATCAGGAGAGGATTGGTGCCCGTGTGGAAATCCGATCATGGCGATGTGGGCTTGTACTGAATGCTTAACCAATTAGGCCGGACATCAGAAGCCCTGCCGCCCCGGCAGGGGACAGGAGTTACCTTACCCAGCCCAGCCATTGCGGTTTAGCTCAGGTTTATTCACATCCAGCTCAAAACCTCCAGACTGAGAAACATAAGCCTGGCTCCAATCACATAAATAAGAGATGTTTATGCCTCAGACATGGCCAAACACAAAATAGGCACATTTCAGGACTGCTGGTGGTATGGATGTGTTTTTGGGATAGCTTACATTAAGCACATAAATGCCTGCCCCGAAGCGCTTCAATGTAGAGGAAGTGGTCCAGAGAGACAGGCAGAGCCAAGCATTAAATGCCTAGGATAGAGTGGATGGTTTGTTGATCCCAGTTAATCATAATAGATTTTGGGGTGAAATTACGTCTGGTGCACTGTCCTGCTCCTTCAGAGTCTATACAAATAACTCGGCGCATGAGAACTTAAGGATGCTGTGGTGCAACCTTATCACAATACTTGAGTAACAAACATCACATTTCTTCACGTGTTGCCTTTCACAGATTATTGCGATATACTATATAGTGATTTATTTATTTATTGAGTGAAGTGAGCTAGTGAGCGAGCATTTCATATGCTATTGTTTATCAATTACATGGGTCACGTTACGATCATTTACTCTATAGTGATGGCATGAGCTAGATCCGAATGAAGGAAGGCCATCTCTCTTTTGTGAAACCATGCTGTACAAATCAGATTCCAATACCACAGCTTTCAAATATTAAAAGACAGAAGAAAAAAACGAATTTACCTCGTTCTAAGGAAAACATTTAGTTCATGTCAGTATTGTATTAACTGGTATAAAATTAATAATAGTTTAGGCATTTATTCATGCAATTAATTAAATATGCTTTATAAATGTATTTATATATTTACATGTAGATGTATTAATAATCTAAAAGAAGTTATCCAATTCAAATACCAAAGAAAAAAACTTATTTCACCTTGGTCTACATTTCCTAGTTCATATCAACAATATATTAATTTAGTATTAAGTAATACATTAATTTATTTATTGATAATATTAGTTTATGCATTACTTAATTAAATATGTTATATGCCTTTATATATAGAAACATTATTCAAATATGTTATATGCCTTTTTATATAGAAAAAGTATTCATTTAGCTGCATTTATTCAATTTTACCTTTATTTTCATTTTGTTCTGTATTACATCAAAAAACTGAAAGAAATTCAATTGATAAATTATTTATAAATCTAACCTTCATCTAGATCTTTATCAGTAGCCTTTTTTACACTTTGTATGGGAAGATGTAAGTACTATCCAAACTCAGTATGTGAAATATTAGTGCAATATAGAAATCTTTATGCAAGCACTAGCAGAAGACAAGACAAAAAAAAGGGAACAAAAACAGTTCCTTGCAAGATCACATCCATGAGGAGAGGTGAAATGACTGCTTAAATAATTCAATTATAGTAGATTGTTTGCATTTTCCATGCATTGAGAAAACTAGAATTGGTTTGTTTTAACAAGACCAGCACTGTTGCTTAAAAGTACCTCTAGATTTGTACATTATTCTACCATGGGTGTCATCCACTCAAATTGCTTGCATAATTACTCATATTACTTTTGTTTTATTTAAGGTAAATTAATGTTAATGCACTGACTAGCAATAATAAAAAGATAATAATATTAAAAATATATATAAAAAATAGGTGATCAACCAAAATTAAATATTTTCATTGACTGACAGCACTAATTAATATTGATAGTAGCACTTCCCTGTGAGTGGTTGATCAATTATTTCAAGTGGAACAGGAACAGACAGTGTGTTATGTACAAGTCAGATGTGTTTAAGCAGCTAATGCAGGCCATCATCAAAATGTGAGATGCTATCTAGGACAACAATGCATTAGACTAGGACAGAGAGAGAAAGAGGGACAGAGTATAAGGGAAAAAAGCATGTCCAGTATCATTACACTAGAACATTGCACTCTGGGGTATCATTAAAGGATTCAATTGTGTTAGTGCCGTTAAACATGGTGCTAATTCGGGCCCTCTGAGAGGTAATGACCAATCTGTCAACCGCCATCCAAAGAGGGTAAAGGGAAACGCAGCAATACTAAAAACAGCAGAGACCAATTACGTCTTTATATCATATTACACATGGCCAACACAACCGGGCCAAGCAAGTGCATTATGACATTAATTAAGTTCTATGATGATGTAACCACCGTTCAAGCTGAAGAACATTCTGAGAATTCTGCGATATTAAACAAACAGAGCATTAATACAAGTCTGTTGCGAGCTAGTTTGAGGGCTTACCGATAAATTCAACAAAGGTCAATATGAGCAGAGATAGAAGACCGCTCATAAGTTTTACTAAAAAGAATCAGTCTATAGATTAAAAGAGGTTATGTATGCATTAAAACTTAATATGCTGTTCTTTAACCTCTATAACAAAATACACAGTTTTCCCAGACACTTTTTTCTATTTAATTCTAAATAGTCATAAATAAATAAATGAACACCTAATAAATAAATAAAAACATTTAAGAGAAATCAAAAATTATTACTGCAAATGCGGTAGTTAATTGGTATTTTTACGCCATCTGAATTGTTGGTACAAATTAGAAGAACAGTTAATCATACTCAGGATTTATTTTATATCATCTAGTTTCCTGATGTATTACATTTATCATATACATTAACACACTCTCTGCATTATTTAAAACCTTATGATGTTCTCAAAAGCTAAAAAGCTAAATATTAATTCCTATTATTCTAAATTACTTTGTCCTATTAAAACAATGAAGGCTTTGTATTGTAGCACAGAGGTTGTGAAAATGCATTTACTTAGCAAAGAATATTGTTATTCATTTGTATGACTGTTCCAGGTCTGTGAGAATGCTGTATAATACACTAAGACATCATAAGGAATATGATTGTGCCTTAAAGTTTTAATTTAAGTGTACTAAAAGGAATAAATTACAAGGTACTTCATATATTATCATAAACATATACTTTTTGTTTGAACACAAATAAATATATGTGGATGGACCAGAAAAAGCAGAGATAGGGGTGAGGAGACCGCCTAAACCAAGCCAAGAGGAAAATGTGACTAATGGTGTAAAAAAAAAAAAGAAAGAAAAAAACCCTAAAAGTGCCAGTATGCTTTTGGCAGGCCAGCGTCACATATGCCATCAGGTCCTGAGCATCCGTATGTCATGTTCCAAGTGACAACAAGTGACAACTGGTACTGCAGTCTGTGCAGCATCCCTGACTTCTGGTTGGGGGAGACTGGAGTGTCACACAGAGCTCTGATTCGCCCCCACATCATATAAAAAATATTACCAACTTACAAATTCAGACAACCACAGCTAAATTCAAAGTCAGACACAAAATGACAACTTTGTATAGAAATAGCAAAAAAAAAAAAAAAAAACTTGAAGCTCTTTTGTCTTTACTGAAGGTCAAACCTTGTTTTTATTTATTTTTTACTTATGCCTGTTGGAGGTGGATGCATAAGTGGTATGACAGGAAGGAGGGGAAAGTGGAGTTGAACAGCATGAGCCAGAGGAATCATTTGCCTCCACATAGAGTCATCAGCAGTGTAGAGAGGGAAACCGATAGCAGAGGTGAGCGCTTTGTGAGCTTGACCTCGCACGGATCTGATAGTTTACTGCAGGGGTGCTGCCATCGAGCAGCTGGGAACCCTCCTCCAAACCTTCTGTTGAAGATTGAATAACAGACACTGAATGGTCAACAGACAGGGTGCAAAACGCATTTTCGGGAACCAGCAGATACATTCGGTGATAGTAACAACAGGGGACGGTGAGAGAAACAACAGAAAGTCAATTTCGCGAACGAGGAACCCTTAATGGAGCTGATACATGGGGGTACAAATAAAAAAGCAGAATGTTGTTGCGATGGACCAGGCAGATAAAAGGGGCAGGGCTCGCTTCACTTGATGCAGGGGAAGATGCACGACTGGAATCATCGCAATGGTGCGGCCTAGAGGAACGAGCGTCAAACGTGGTAATGGAGTAACGGTGTCACTGAAAGGGCAAAGGCGAACAGCAGCGCACTCTGTGAGCGATAACAAAACGATAATTGTAAAACTCATTTGCATTAAATGACAGAAACCATTAGGGGCTAATTAATTCTAGTGGATGCGTGTTCCAAAATGGGAGTGTCCTGCTGGCTGACGAAGAGGGGTTCTTGAGGAAGAAATCACAAATGGGAAAAGTGTCTACTGGCAGCTGCTCATTAAGGATAATGGGGCGATGGATAGTCACTTGCGCTAAGAGAATCATCCATTTCAGTAAACAGAAACTGATTGATATTTGAGCTATAACTGCCACCATTAGGGCCCTCGAATCGTGCAATGTGTGCAATTTCCCTGCTGTATCGCTTTTAATGGATCTCCGCATTGTCAGGCTTCGATATTTCCTGCAAAAAAAAAAAAAAAAAACAGCAAACGGCATGAACCATAATAACAAAGAAAAATCTCTCTTGATAAGTTATAATTGCTTAAAGTGCAGCCCTCATACAATTGAACACTAAGGGCAGAAAAAAGTTTCCACAGGACCGCTGGCGAGTTTCCCAAAGGAAACGGCATTGAATGTAAACTCAAATTAAGGCACTTGAAAAAGTATCTTTCGGCGAAAACATTTCCGCACCGGTCGTTAAGCCATCAGAAGTTTGCTCTGTGAATGGCTGCGTATGCTCCAGTGGGGACCATAATGAAACAGCATTATGGGAATGGGCAGTAGGGAAAGCGGTCCTTCCTCCAGGGCCAGGGGGAGCTTGTTAGCTAGCTGAGGTAAAACACTGGAGACAATCCCAGACACCTGGCTTTCCAAGGACCACCAGGGAAAGATGTGAAAGGGGGGCAGGTGTATCTGAGGGGAGTGAGCAGCCCACTTTAAAGAAAAATGCAAGCAGACCCAGAGACTGAGCAGCCTCCAAACAATCGGAGCTCGTAAACAAGTTCCCTGATTCCATATCGGTTCATGGGGGGCCTCAGTGCATTGCTGAGAGGGCAGGACGAGTCCGCTGCACCACTCCAAACTCCTCCCTCCTGACTCTCGAGAACACAGGGACAAAGTGAGGGAGGAAGAAAGGTCTCTGGAGGACAATGCAGCGTGTTCCAGCAAAGCAGGCAGCAGACTAACCACTCCAAGAGCCTCTCCCCTTTCCCTCTCCGTGCTGAAAGGTTCTCACTGTGGCTGCTGCTCCAGCCACTAAATGGAGCTTTCCTCATCTATAGAACATTCCAGAGGGCTGAAACAACGCTGAAGTGGGTGCCTCTCAATGTCACTCTTTAGCGTAAGGGAAAGCATTATCAGAGAGGAGAATACGGGAAGAGAGGCCAACATTAAACATGTATATGCTCTCCGGCTCTCATTATAAAACACCCTCTTGAAAACTCTCACCCGCTTCAGACCTGGAGAACAGCGCTGACCGCTTACTACAAGCTTTCGTTCCCACTGAATGTGACTCGGGGGAACCACTACACCTAATGTGGTTAAGAAACGTGGTTCATGATGTCTGATTCCACATCCCATCCAACTATAAAAGAATCCTTTTTGCGAACTAACGGGAGGACTATCAAAATATGGCATGTTGCAAACACAGGTCAGAGACTTCAAAGATGAGCCATGTCATTGACCTCTAATATATCTGAAGCTCCTCACCACACATGATATGAACCCATCCATATGATATGAAAATCAATAGGCCTGCAAAGGCACAAAGCACTTGAGGAGAGCTCCACTACATGCTGCTAGCTCAAATTGCTGTGTCTGTGATCGTATGATTGTGCTGTAATGGGTTGTGGCAGGGAAGGGCTGCATGGGCATTTGACTTGCTGGTAGGGGGTATATGTGTATGGACAGAGGGTACGTTAAAGGGGCAAACGAGTTAGTGAAGCTGGACAAGTAATAGACTCAACTCTCTGAATAAACCGTCACAGTCAGAATATTGTACAGTGGTGGCCAAAATGATTAGAACACTAGTATTTTCACCAGCTAAAAAATGATATAAAGTCAGTTATTTCTATCTTTTTCTGAAGTGTGTCAGTAGGAAATATAATTTTGCCATTTATTGTAATAATCCAGTGAGATCTTTGTACAAGGAGTCTGGAATTACATGAAGATACAGAACAAAGAGAGACAGACTAAATCCAGAAGAACTGTGGCAAGGTCTCCAAGATGCTTCAGGAGACCTACCTGCAAAGCTAACTGAAAAAATCTGTGTAGGTGCACCTAGGGCAACAGCTGCTTTAAACACACCAAATGTTGATTTAATTTAGATAATATACGGTAATTGACAAAGAAAAATGACTTCCGGCTTTGAAGGAAGGTTTCTTGAAGCATCTTGGAGACGTTGCCACAGTTCTTCTGGATCTAGTTTGCCTCAGTTTGTTCTGTTTCTTCATGTCATTCATCAGATCAGATCCCTGTGTGGAGCACTGACTGATAGATAGACAGATAGACAGATAGATAGATAGATAGATAGATAGATAGATAGATAGATAGATAGATAGATAGATAGATAGATAGATAGATAGATAGATAGATAGATAGATAGATAGAAGAATTTCAAAACCACCCACAGACCAAGGATGGCAGCAAAAATCATCATTCATATGGATCTTACAATTATCATGATAAATTTGGCAATAAACTATCAGCACTATCATTCACTTTTATTCATTCATATTTGTATCATGCAGCACCGTGCCCTCGTTGCCCCAAGCGATACCATTTCCCCCTCATAAGTCTTGAGTGCACAGCAAGCATCCTCTCCCTACTCTGTGCTTTTTTTTCCTCTGTCCTCTTTTCTTTTTTCAAAAATTGCATTTGGTGTCTCTATTTTTGGTGCGGCTAATTAATCCTCAGCATTTAGACAGAAAGCCGCAGGAGTAACAAGGCATTTAGGGGCCAGTGGGGCCCTCAGCGTCAACGACAAGCCTGGTTATGGAAAGCCCCCCACCGTTTGTCATGTCAGCCACCGTGTGCTGCTCCCATTAGGCTTCGCCCACACTATCGCCAAAAGGCAAGGGCACCCACACACACCATAGGGCAGCCATGTCAGAGAGAGTGTCTTCACCCACGATATCAAGACATGCACGTAGTGTCCAAGGAGGTCTATAATAGTTATCTCTCAGCATTTAACATCTCAATGGCAAATACTCTGCTTTATACAGGTCTCCCCACTCTTATTTGTTTGCATCCAAACTAGACCAATCTGTTTTATGCACTTAAAAAGACTTAAAAAGTTAGGAGCAGTCTTAAAACAGATGACTACCTTGTAAGAGTTTGTGGTTTCTAAGCAACATATAATTTTGCCCCATTAATATAAAATGAGAGTTCATTAAAAGTGATACTTCAATGGCTATTATATCCAGTTTATAATAATTAATTAATACACTCGTAGCTTTTATTCATCTTCATTTCAAAGCTCTTTTTAATGAAATTACTGCTTTTTTTTTTTGCAATTGACATAGTCAGTTTTCAACTGTATGACTATTTAAAATGCCTCCGAATAGTTAAGACACTAATATTAATTTGACATTAAAGTTGAAGAACAGACATAGTTTCCACAGCTAATTCACATTCAGAACAAAAAATGTGATTTTATAAAGTACCAATCTGTTGTTGTAATAAATCTCAATACTATCAGATCGGGAAAAACAAGGATTGAAGTGATGGATATGTATCATATATAGGTAGCCTTTCAGCTATACTTGAAGAAATAAATAAAGAAATAAACAAGACAAGTTTTTTTCTTCCTTAACGTTGTTGTAACACAGCTTGCATCTTTTGTGTTTTCCCAACTGGGCTTTTAGTGTTGAGAGCGTCTAGCTGTTATAGGCTTGGTGTTTCAGTGGCACTTGTGCATTCCTGAATATCAATGTGGCTGTGAGAGCAGATTAGAGGCTGCCTCCCTCTCCCTCCCGAGCTCTTCAAATTAGTTTGATTTTCCCCCAGATGGTCAGATTAAATTACATAAACGCTGTCAGCAAAGTCCTATTCTCCACCGTATTCATGCCATCCTTTCTCAGAGGCCCTACCTTCCAGTTCTTGTAAAAACTTTTTTTTTTGCCCTGTCCTCTCCTCTACTGATTTAACCAGCACAACCATAATTCTTTTGTGTCTGAGTTTTTAATAGATCCTGAACCTTTCACTCTTTCGGTTGCTTGTTTAAGAATGTGTGAGTACTAAAGCTATACAGCTGACAAAATATCTCTGTAGATGAATCACTTAAAACTCCTTCCAGTGCCCCACTGCGTGTCATTCCGACAGAAACCCTGGGCTTTGGAGGCACTTCAGTGCCAATTATTACAATAACAAGTGTTTAAACGAACAAGACTGCACAATTATAGAATTTAATTACTTGCCTTAATCCACATAAGATTAGAGATTGCAGATAAACCTCAAGTATTTTATTGCGCATATCTGGATAAATGCAATAGAAACATGCAGTTTGAGTTCCAAAAATTAGATTTGGTAGAAAAAGAAGGAATTTTTCAAAAGTATAAAAGTAAACGGGTTTAGTTGTTTTTTGAAATAGGATAATGGAATAAGAAAGGAAGCAATGATACAGTAAAAAAAAAAAAAAAAAAAAAAAAAAAAAAAAAAAAAAGGATTTTTTTTAAGGAATGCACACTGTGAGATTTAAATCATTGCCTCCCACACAAGCGCATCTACTTTTCTGACTTCTGTCAACACAAAAAATTTTGGCCCCTGCAAAGCCAAAGAGGCATGAGGAGGTTTCCGTTTGCAACTTGGTGGCTGTTTAGGCCGGAGAAGTAAACAACTTCTGAAAGACTAAATAGAAGTGGAAGCTCTGGGTGGCCCGCTCAATTAACAACCCCAAACTGTCTGGGTGCAACTGTTTTTTGAGCTAACACAACATTTTTTTGTGGCATATCACAAGCTGCAATAAATGACAAACGTTGAAAAGCCAGTGAGAGAGTGAAATTACACAATTTCTCCTCTCTACCCGGCAACACTAAAGATACCATCTGGTCATCTTGTGTGAGGGAAGCAGCATCCTATCATTGAGGTGTGTGTACTGTATGTGTGTGAGTTATGAACACTGTGACACCTCCACTTCCTCGACGGTGGGATGAAGTCTGGTATCACTTCCTGTAATTCTGGACAGTGTGCTTTGATGTTCAACATGATGTAATATTGCAGGAGAAAATTGTTTTAATTTCTCACTGCACTGAAAACTACTGTGATAAAAAAAAAGAAAAAAAAAAAAAAAAAAAAAAGAAAAACAGTTCCAATTCCAATTTCCCATAAATGATTCTGTTATATAAATAAAGAGAACAGAGGACACCCCTTTTAAGTTTCCCTTTGTAAAACGCATCATTTATATTCCTTCTGTCTAAACAGATGGACAACTCTTTCTATAAGCTGGGAGCTCATATGGATGGACTGTCCCTCGAGCTTCCCACCAGACCAGAGGTAAATAAAACCCTCTGTGCGATGCTATTCAAATGAGAACTGGGACGTGGGTACTCGTCGGCGGTTCCATCCAGAGGCAAAGGCTTGGGCAACGGAGAGCTTAAATTTGTAAATTGTGCAATGGGTCCAGATTGTAAACATGTTTGTTCTGCAGTTGGGCCAACACAACTTTATGAGAAAGGAAGGCAATTAATGGATCTTCAGTGGAGGCTGGACGCTTGAGGACACTGGGAAAGACGGGGCTGCGCTCAGCTAATTGCCCTGCTTTGTCCGTTTTTAAAGTAAGTGGTAGGGTTGAAGGTCAAATCCTATTCAAACACAAACAAGAGGCATTTATGTTAGACAGCCCGAGAAGAGGGAGACAAACATCTGCCCTGTGAAGAGTTTAAATACGAATATTACATTTTGTCATTTACTGTTGCCCCTCATTTTAAATTAAAGAGAGCGGACCATTATTTTCAATAGGATTGGATAAATACCCTTGAACAAATGATCACAGAGAGCACTGAAAAACATGCTGAATTTGTTCCGTAAACTATCAACAGCGACATTTGCCATAAGAAAAGCCTAAAAATGCAGTTGTAGTTAAATTCTAACAATGATCATTCAATTATAACCGTAACAATAATGAAGAAGGGCATACTGTAATATGAGTCACATCACTTGTTTTCCCAACTGATGAAAAGATTGTTTATGCACATAGTTATTACTCTCAGATGAGACACTGATATAAACAGAGTGTAATAAGTTTTGCATTATTGTCTGTAATGTTTTTAACCTGTCTATATTCTTAATAAACAGCAAAGTTAATAAGCAGTTTTTTTATGGAATTCTTGAAACATATAATGTGGTAAATATGGAAATAAATGTATTAAATAATTTCAAATTTGACATTTAATAAGGTGTGATTACCATTTTATTAAGTATGTCAGATTTAAATGTAATAATTGTTCTATCATATCTTTATTTCAGTACTTACTCCCTGTGCTTATGACAAAAGAATTGCAGAACTGTACATAATTTAGTCATTTCTGCTACAATGGTTTTATTTAGTTACTTCACTCTTTGTTTATTCTGAATGTGACACTGTCAATTAGGGTAGAATAAAGAAAACAATTTTGATGAGCATTTCTTGCACAGTTCGTCTAACCCTCTATGTCTTTTGGCAGTTATCACTGCACTGGAAGCAAGAAGAGAACTAATGTGTCAAATTTCAAGTCCATTTGATAACAAGTTGTGACTTTTCTGGCTTAGTATCAGTCATGCATTTTTATTATTATTATTATTAATTTAATGAGACAGATGTGATAGAAATATTAACCATGGCATTAAAAACAATAGACTTCGGCCAGTGTGCCATACACAAACATTGTTTTAGCTCTTCACGGAATACTGTTTTCAAAATAGTTACAAGAAAGAAATAGTTCTGACATTCAAATAAATTAACAAAAATTGACATGATAATTATTTATGACGATTAGATTAGGATTTTATTTATTTGTTGTTATGTAACTTTCATTTTTAATAACACTTTTTATAACACTAAATCACGCGCTTGTTAAATTTGGGAAACACTAACTAAAGCAAAATAATAAAATAAAATAAAATCGTTATTTTATAAAGAGTTTGGAAGCTGTAAACAATTTTGTGGATGTGGTAACTGATATCTCAAACAAGACAGAACTTACAAACAGGAACAAAGACACCTACACGGTCTCATTCCATTTTCTCTGAACCATCATTAGGTAGAAGGGGTCAATTGGGCCTCCAGTCTGTAATCGCATTTGCTCATCAGACCCTTTACAGCGAGAGACAGTTACCAAACCACAGAATGCCTGACCCACCAGCATGACCCAGACCCTGCAGTCCCTGTGGTGGAAAGTCATCAGAGGGTTGGAGATGCTGGGGAGCTTGCTGCAGCGCTGCTTCTCTGCGGGTTGTAGGGCTCATTAGTCATGCAGTGGTCGCTTCTCACCAAACACAATTAAGACTATTTGCCCTCCTGCAGCAGATGCTCATGAGACAGGAAGAGAGGAGGATTGGTTGAACGGCCCGCGCTGCTACGAGAGGACCACAGCAATGGAGGCAAAAATTGAATTTTGATAATGGAGTACATCCATTTGAGGGGCTTGGCAGGGATGGCGAATGAACAGGAAGTGAAATAAAGAAAGAAAAAAGAGGGGCGAGGGGAGGGGGGCAATAATGACCTTACCGGAGTGAAGATATAACAGTTCCGTTGCATCTGATCTGTTATGCACATTTCATAAAAAAAAACAGAATCATTCCCAATTGTTACCTGTCACTCACTTCTAAAGGTCAAAGAGATTAGAAAACACAACTATAGCCCTGAGCGCAGTTATCAGAGCTCTCTATTCAACAGGTGAGCCCTAGATTCCAATGCTTAGATATTCAAAGTTACTAAGTGTTTTATACAAAAAAAAAAGATAAAAAAAAAAAACTGTGTTTCGCCAGTATATGAAATCATAAAATGATCAGGCAGCATTTTAAGGTATTGTAGCCTGCTCTGAACTGTTTTGAAACGTCAGAAAATATGCTGGCAGTTAAATAAAATAAATAAATAAATAAATAAATAGTTTAGTCATATTAAAAGAAAATAGTTTAGTGTTAGTTAAAAGATTTACATATACTGTCTTAATGTTTTTAAAGTGTTTTATGCAGTAAAAATGGTAAAACTGTTAAATAAAATAAAAATATGATTATGAAATAAAATGTAATAAAACCATACACTATTTTAATATGTAATTTATTCAAATGATGGCTGCGTTTAATGCTCAGCAGTAATTACCTCACATGATCCTCAAGAAATCTTTGTAATATGATGATTTGTTGCTCGAGAAGTTTCTTATTATAATCATTGTAGAAAATGGGTTTAGTGCTTAACCTCTTTTTTTTTTTTGTGAAAACCGTGATTCATAATGTACTTGATGAAATTAAAGTATTTATATGCAGTGTTTCAATAATGCTTTACAAGTAACGTTGGTTACATAATCTGATTACTTTTTTTCAAGTAACTAGTAAAGTAATGCATTACTTTTAAATTTACGATTTGAGTTACTTTTTCAAATAAGAAAAGCAAGTTACTTTGTTAGGGTTATTAATTTCATTTTTGGTTTGAATGGGACTTTACAGTTGCAAAATATTTCATTTTTGAGTTTTTTTTAAGTCTATAGCCCAGGTCAGTAATATAATGGATTACTTTCCATTATAACTAATACGTAACACAGTTAAACACTTTTATAGCGTAACACAATATTGCAATAATAAGCAACTTCCCCCAACACTGTTTATATGAAATACATTTATTTTTAACACTTTAATGCCCCCTCACTGAATACAACAGTCTTAAAAAATAAAAAAAATAAATAAAACAAAATAACTTTTTATGTATATATTTTTGTTGTTTTTCTCAGTAGATTATATATATTAAAGTATAATGCTGCTAGTCTACAAACATGCAACCATCAACCTCTTGAAATCAATTCTGAGTCCACTGTGGCCACATTCACATAGCAGCAGAATACAGTTGTCAGTCCTGTATAATACAGTTACGTTGACACAAGGTTCGGTTATTTACATGCATAACAACCTCATTCTTTAACCGAACTTAAACCCGTAAATTTTCAGGACTCACAACCCCATTCTTAGAACACACGGGCTGTGTGAATGAAAAAGTACAACTAGTCGTCTGTCACGTCATAAAGCGCGAGAGAGAGACACTCTGCTGCACAAACGTGCGTCTAACATGTGTTGCGTGTTTTCACGTGTGTTTTCGGTAACTTACAGTGAAGGAGAAATGAGCTGCAATGTCATCTGTATGTTTCAAAGCCCATCAGTTTTCCACCGGAGCCCCTCCCGTCAGTTATATGTTCCACGCACAATTTAAATGCTCCACTCTACGCCCAAATGTAAAAGCTGCTGTCGGTTAATGAAGATTTGACGACAGAATGAAAAAAAGGTTTTGGAAAAGAGCATCTGTTTTTACATTTGCAGGGAATGTTTGCTTAATGAGGAATGAACATAAGAATGAACCTAAACTCAATGGCTGCAGATAACACTTACATAAAACAACAAAGTCAACTACTTTTGTGTACCTTGCAAAACTTGCCACTGCAGATTAGGATAAGTGGTGACTCTTTTAGCACTGATATGACAGACCCTCATCTTAATTACTACTGTAAGAGCACCAGTGGCAGGCCCGATTTTGTTCAAAATGCCAATGTGCCCACTTGGGAGAATGAAAGTGGGGGGTGGGGGGGACTAAATTAAGAACAAATGCAGAAATGTTGATGTCAACAATATTTTAGAGCGCCGTGGGACTCTTCCGCTGCACGACAGACAACAACATATATCATATCATGCTGCTTGTGGTTTTTAACCGAAGGAGTTTCTCGATTTATTGTGAAGAGAGACAGAGAAACACCACAAAAGAAAGAGGAGGGTTGTTTGTGTTTCAAATTAAGCAATAAGATGTGTGCTAATAGTTCTAAGATGCTGATTTAACTGTGCTACGGGGCAGCGGTTTCTGAGTACGACACTCTATCAATCTTTTACTCTTTTTCTGACACGAGTATTTCACTAACAGCCACTTCCAATTAAGTAAAAGATGCAAAACTTCAAATCCCAAGCATGGGTTTATAAGTGTTTTTTATTTATTTTATTTTTTTAATCAGTCTAGTTTGGTGAATTGATTATTTTCTCTCGTTGAGTAAGAGTCTATTTCCACCATTACTCTGGCAAGCATGGGCACCTGTAGCTTACAAGCTGTCGCCATGTCAACGGTGAGAGAGAAAGGGAAAAGATGCAGGAAAGAAGTGTGGGGAACAGAAGACTCCATTTGAGGCAACGGGAGTGCGGGAGAAGCCCATTCGAGCACATGGGAGGGGCAGGAATGATGAAAGGCTGCTGAAAGCTCTTCACTTACCGGCTCCGTGAAGACATCTACATCTCACAACATACAACACAGTTACCTAAACCACTCCTCTGAGATGATGGGTATAGAAAAAAAGCTCCAATAATGCATGTTAAGAGTAAAATATAAAGTGAGTGTTTCTACAACACCCTCGTCCAGGTGTTAGAAGCATTATCTGGTTAACAATGTAACATGGCAACCACTGAAAACACAACAATGGATAAAAATAATTCTTTATTGCATTAGATTATGCCAAACCAGTGGACAGAAAACGGTACACGGTACACGCTCTATGCAACATTGTTTTCACACTTAGGCTGCTTTAGAATAACCAACTCAGAGCCTATTTAAGTGGATCAACTCCTCCACTCAATTGAACATTACAGTAACATAAAAGTGATGATTATGATACCAAGATATAGATTTAGAAGTCAATTTCAGCAAATTTAGCTGTCTTAGATCAATCATGTTAACTACAAAAAAATAAATGTAAAAAAATCACAAGTTTAATTGTAATTAATTTTTAATCAACTGACAGCCTAGGGCTTTAAAAACTGTAGAGAGAAAACAAAAGTGTTACATTCTGTTATAATTTGTATTTTTTTAGATTTTACATTTTGAATTGCAAATTGGTCAGGTTAAACTCTTGAGCCTGAAGCATAACACTGAAAGGAAAGCTTTTTGTAGTTTTATTTCATTATTAAAATAAAATAGACAGTTCATCTCTCCTGCGTGTCATCGTTGTACGGCACACAATTATTATAGTTAACTGAAACAAAAACTAATACCATTGAAATGTACAAAAAAAAAAAATGATACAGACAAAATTACTCCAATTTGAACATAAAATGAAAATAAAACATTAAAATAGAACTGATTCAAAACATTAATAAAACTAGTAACTTGATACTAAAACAGCCTTTTTCATTGTTATATGAATGCAAATTAAAGTAAAGTAATGTTGTCAAGACCTTTACAACTAAACAAGTGTTTGAAAACACCCTCATTTGTAATACATACAGTAATTGATGTCCAAGAAGAAAGTTGAGACTGGTATGTCAGAAAACTTGTCAAACTACAAGTGAGCCACACATAGTCATTTTATTAGTATGTGACTTCAGTCAGTGTCTTCGGCTCATAAAGTGTATCTGATGCAGTCTAATGTACATTCTACTGCCGTCCATCTTAATTACATTGAGATGCACTTAGAGCCATGCAAATGCGTCGCAAGCCAACTGGCTCAATGTAGTACCCATTGTCCTTCACTCTTCACTCGCCTGGGACTCCGTCTTTAATGACAGAGGAGTGTGCTGAGCAGTCACTGAACCCTGCAGATGAAATTATCTGTCCGTTACAGGCGGGTTACGGCTGGACGGTGCTGAAGGCTACAGTGAGCGGTCCAGTACCTCCTCTGATTATTTAAAGAATGTGGGTGGAACGACATATATGGGACAGTTAGTACGTTCACATGTGCAGTTATAATAGAGCTACAATTTTTATTTTTTCTATTGTAGTCAAATCACGAGTGTATATATTTTCCCTTGGTTTTTCGGAGCAGATGCACAATTTCAGGGCCAACGAATTGAAATCAAATGTTATTTAAAATGTACAAATGATTAGTTTATGTAGTATGTACTATTGGTTAGTTTAGTCTGACTGAAATCAAACTTTTAAAGTGCACATAAATGCTGTTTATTACACCTTAGTTTTGACTTTCAATTTTCCACTCTCTCTATTCATATAGACTTGTCACTTTGATAGCCGTGATTATACAGTAATAGCGAGCTGATTTGGGCTGATTTGCACTCAAACAGATGGTAATCATGCAGATACATTCACATTCAACATAAAACACACTCTCACATATAAAAACTGTTGAAAAATAAAAGAAACAAAAAAAGGCAATTGCTATAAGTTTCGCCTCCATCAGCTGACAGGTGCGTCAGAGCGCGTCACGAGCCGTCAGGAGAGAGTGCCAAAGTTCAATTATCTTTCATTCATTATGTTTTCCGTTGGATCCTCTCATTCTGTTTGTGACACTGTACGCTGCAAAACCATGCCGTTTTTTTTTACTACCAAGACGCAGTTTCCGGTCCGTGAGTTATTCCATAACGTACGCAAACAGTTCTGTCGCTGAAGAACTGAAAAGTAAACAAAGGAATTATGATCCATATTACAACGTTATTGCTTAGTTGGACTAAACGTGCTTCATGAGATGTCGTTCAGTGGACCCTTACCTTCCTAACTAAACCAGGATTTGCAGCTGTGGATGGGTTTATGACTCGTTATTACGATGGATCTGGTATGTACAGCATTTTCATCCTTCATGTTTTAATGTGTACTGCTTACACAAATGTAGCAAATACAGTCTTTATAAGCTTTCCATTGAAAAACAGCGATCTGTCGTCGATTCTTGAGGCTTAGATCTTTATAATGATACATAGTTTGTCAAGATTAAATTTGTCCCGTTTCATTTAATCTATTGGTAAACACTGACACATGCGAGTTAGGGGCATTCAAGACGCCCGCGTTCTGGTGCTGGCTAACAGGTTAACTTTCTATTACACCTTAGTTTTGACTTTCAAAACCACAATACATTTTCCAGATATTATGAAATCTGGGCCTAAATTAAAGAAGCATCTGATGGATTGCAGATGCACTTTTTTTTTTTGTGCAATTTTCTGCTGTTCCTAAACTCTAAAATCTCATTGGATGAGCAATAATGAAGCCACATAGACATCATCTGAATTCAATAATAACATACTCTGCTTCCGTCATGCACAAAACCCTTTTACCCGTGGTAAAACATTTGCAAAATACTGTCTCTACCGGCT
The DNA here is from genome assembly GCF_003368295.1 of Carassius auratus. Lineage (NCBI taxonomy): Eukaryota > Metazoa > Chordata > Actinopteri > Cypriniformes > Cyprinidae > Carassius > Carassius auratus. The sequence goes on from NW_020528142.1 coordinate 546,059, forward strand.
TATCGCTTTAAGATGCATCCTAAAATCCTGCTTTTGCTAAAAATCTAATCAGAATCACCCAGTTCAGCATAACGTGGAAAGAAACATTTTGACTAAATAAAGTGCAAAGTAACATATTGTATTCATCCTGAGGTTTGCATTCAGTTTCCTTGGTGAAAGCAACTTAACTTGACTAGAAAACATTTTCTCTCCTTGCCAAAGGAAATGGATTTCTCCCCTTTCAGCAGATCGTTCAGTCCAGGCCATTGTACAATGACCAGGAAATCAATGTTTTTCTTTTTCTTTTTCTTCCCTTTCTTCACACACACAAACACACGCCTACACCCACACAAGCAGGACTCACACCCACACACACCTGATGTAATCTGGCAGACAGTGCCAGCAGAGTGAGCCATCAGAGGGAGTGCACGGCCGGTCTAAAGCATCTCCCAGCTGGCTGCGTGAGCTGTGCCCGTCTGGCTGGAAGCTACAGATTAATTAACAGTGTGCCATGAGAGCACCGCACAAGTGTGTGTGGAGGGGGCGAGGTGTGTGACATTCAGCCCGGCCTGCTCACGCACCCAGTGAGCTCTGGATCTCACGTCTCTCCGCCCTCGCCATCATCATCATGGCCTCACGCTCTCACCCCGTCTGCTCGGTGACTGCAGCCAATCGCCTACCAATCGGGACAGATAAAGGTACAGCGCTTTGAACTATACAGAAGGAATACAAGCTGTGACCGCTGCAATAAATAGCCATTGTGACTAACAACATTTTGAGTTCTCTTCATTTTTAACACAGCAACTATCAGAAGAGCAATACAATCTTCCTTATTCTGTTGTTAATTGCTTCTAATCTCAAAATAAATATCCCTTCCATTTAAAAAAAGTAAGAAAAAATATACATAATGTATATGTCCACTACATCATTTTTTTTTTTTACATGATAAATAAAAAAAGAAATTTAATTACACATTAATAACACTCATGAAACTCAACGAGCTACACGTAGTTGATACAATTTAAAATTAAAATGTAAAAAAAAACAAACAAAAAAAAAACATTAACACTAATTATTATTACCTGATAAATATTACCATAATATCACAACAGCATAGCCCTTAAAATATGCAAAATTATTATAATTATAATTATCAAATTATTAATACATAATAGCTGAAACATTAGGCCAGTGATAGATGAATTTGTGCAAAAATAAGAGTTTGACTGGAAGGATGGCATTGGACAAAAAAATAAACAATAAACAAAACAAAAAAAAGAAAAGGAATAATAAATATAAAGGAAGTGTTTTCTCCTTCATTTTACAAGTTAATAAGTCTATTTATTTTGCTATATCAAAGTTTGGTACCCTATAGGAAAAGACCCGCCAGACATTTTTGGGTCGCAACCCATTAGTTAAAGCTGCAGTAACTTTTGACGCTATAGCGGATAATAAACAGAACAGCGTTTATGTCTGTGGTGAATCACGCTGGTACTGGGCTACTCCGCAGTGGTACCTAACCGAACCAGTCTAAAATAAATAACACTTATTATGAGTCTACTGTAGTGATTCAGGACAAGCGAGAAACATGCTTTGGAAAATGGATTCATGGTGTACTTGCCTATTATATACATTTTGTAAATTACGAACACAAAAAAAGTTACGGACTGCAGCTTTAAGAACGGCCGCTCTAGTGACAGTGAAAACACTAAAATTTCCATTCAAATTCGAAAGCAAAAAAAGCGCATTTTGAAGTTAGCTAACATGAGTAAACTACTGTGTCCATAGCAACTAGCAGAAAATTATATTTTTGTTTCACTTTGAATGGGGGCTAACGGGGTTCAAAGAAAGCTCCAGCAAAATGACAGAGGAAATATCTAACCCATTCTGAATTTGCACATCAATAGAGAGACAAATCGAGCGTCCTCTCTTCCTCCTATAATATATACAATAGAGAGAGCAGCAGTTCAGCTGTGACTGAAACCCGAGATACATGTGCTCCAAATCATTGGGCAAAAGACTGTCCCCGCTACCCTCTCAAAATCTTTCGTAACACCCATTCTCATTAGAGGGATGGAAAAACTTGGGGATGGATCGATGTTTTCATTTTTCAAGTGCTTGTATCCATTAGAAGAGTAAAATTCATCCATCAAGCAAATTCCTTTCTGGTTAGGCCCTGTCGCTTTAACAAGTAGCGAGCTCAATGTGCAAGATGTATTGCTCTCCATTTCACTAACCTTCATTATGTCTTTCATGTGTCTCTCACCCCCTCCTCTCGTATAGAGAGCCAAAGGATCTGATTGGCCGGAGACACTACCTGCCATGTTCTGTAGCATACAAGCAGGCAGTCAACCTCTCATGTTCTTCGCATTCATTCTAACGCCTTTTTTACAGAAATCTTTCAGCATGAATTATATATGACGGCCCCTTTTACCTCCTCACTTAGGGGAAAATATAATTCTATAATTTGGTGGTTTTCATATGGTATTTAAAGCAATATTGAGTGGGCCTTCCTGTAAAGCTGAAACTAATGGGAAAAGGGGGTTACTGCATTCCAAAAGTAAGTGCTCATAAACTTATGTTGAAACACACATAAATTACAGTGGCAAAAAATTTCATCACTGCCATTAGAAAGACGAATCCCTCATCCTGGCCTCTCCACCTCCATGATCTTAATCCAAAGAAAGCTATCAAGAGGACTGTTCTGTTTCAATTTCTGGACCTCACGCTACAAGAAAAAAAAGAAAAAAAAAAAAAACGCAAAAGGAGCTAATAAATTATGTGGTAAATTACGGTGCACCGAGCACTTTCAGGCAACATTTCGCAAGATAAATTTCTCCATCGTCTACAAAAGAAACGGTCCAGCTGAAGGGAGACTGGAGAAAGGAATGATGCAGAGGAAGCAAGCGATAATTAATATATATATTTTTTTCATTTTTTATACATTTAAAATGGCTATAATTTAGCCAGCACAAATGACAAAGCCGGGGAAAAACACATTTAAATCGGCACAACCTTTCCACCTGAGCTGCTGTGAGATCAAGTGGGTGGTTATTTGAATAAAAACCCTGCTTGCCCGCAGTCTCTTCTGACGGGGGAGACAAAAGCCTTGCTCCTCTCCTTAATGAACATATCTGCCGTGGAACGCTGCAGCTGGACTTAAAAGGTTACATGGGGCTGGCCATGCTGGTCACAAAGCTGCGCCCGCAGGAAAGCTGAATCCTCTCCAAGAAAGCCGAAAGGAGTTGTGTTGGGGGGGGTTGGATTGGCTGTATCAGTGACAAAAGGGAAGACTGATGGCCTCACCAAGACCCAGAAAGACCTTTGCGCGAACCCCTCTTCCGCCACGGGAGAGCACAGTTCATGTTTACATCCCTCCCTCGAACATCCTCACACACTTACACACAGCGCCCTCCATTTTATTTACTGCGGCATTCATAAAATATGGATGCCCAACAAGATACTGGAGGACACATGAGAACAAAATGGGAACAATGAAGTATAAAATATCCCGGCATCTGGCGCTTGGTGAACTATGACCGCTGACTTGCTCAAATAAGTATTTTCCCTTCAATCATTTATTGCCTGGTAAATTAGAACTAAAGTCATTGCATTACACCTTTAAATGTAAAGCATTTTAAATGGCAAATGTCAAATTTTTTAATCTTGACAGTCTAAACGGATTAAATATTTATAAGTAAAGGCCGTACAATCGTGATAAACTGCAAAAATGGAGTACAAAGCATACCTGGCTCTTGAATCCAATGAATTAGGGTCTTAAAGGAAGTCATTGAAGAAGTAGACCGCCTGTGATGGGAAGTCGTGCTGCAGCGGAGTGGAGCGTGTGAGAATTTAAAAGGTGAAGCGTCGTAAGGTACGGACACACAGATGACTGACCTGTCCTATTCTATAAAAGTGTCTGACGCCAGGTATGCCGTCAGCCAATCCGAAGTCGGCGCTCCACGGAGGACGCACAGGTACATACAAACGGAGCAGAGGACTAGGACACACGTTTAGTCATAGGAGAGGACAAGTGCGTCACAAAATGAATTTCTAACCTTGTGGAAAAAAAAGAAGAACTATAAAAGAACTACAAAAGACAGACAGTCACACACACACACGTGCGCTATTATTCAAAAGTTTGAGGGCAGTACGATTTATTTGAAATATTACAGTAGTACTTTTATTCAGCAAGGATGAATTCAGTTGATCAGTGACAGTAATAAAAATGTTACAAAATATTTCTTCCTATTCAACAAAAAAAATTCTCAAGAAGAAAAAAGAAATCATGTTTTCCACAAACAATATTAAGGGGCGCAATTGTTTTTAACACTGCCAAAACCAAGACATTTTATTTGAACAATTAAAATGGTTTCTGAAGGATCTTGCAACACTGAAGACTGGAATAATTGCCATCACAGCAGTACATTCCATTTTGAAATATATTAATACAAAATTGAAACATATTAATAATATTTCACAATGCTATTATTCCGCATAATGAACAAATTAATACCGCTTTGGTAAACTTAAAAGACTTATTTATAAAAAATGAAATAATCTTACTGGCTCGCAACTTTTTAAACAGTACGATATATATAAATGCTGGGCATAATTTTTGAACTAAATCAATATGAGATAATCTAAGAAAAAGCTGTAATAATGTCAAGGAATGTAAAGCGGATGAATGAAATGTTCTTGTCAAAAAAGGAAAGTTACTTAATGTGCATTCCACAGTGAACTAAAATGCAGGTGTTTCATACAATAGTCACATGTGTTAAAGGCACATTATGTAAGTACATAAACTATAAGACAACATGAAGGTTAAGTGTTTCAAAAAAAATGTCAGGCATCTGAATGTGACTCCAGCTTGTCACCTTTTGATCCTTATCTTCCTATCTCAATTATCCTACACATAAAGGCCTTCAACAACAGACACAAACACTTCAATGAATCAACTACCTCTTTCTTCCTTTACTATCATACATTTATTTGGCACGTATAATTCGACAGTTGGCAGAGGGCACTCGGCAGAAAATCCTATAGTACAGCATAACAACACCAAACCCGCCTTATGTAACAACTGTTGTCAAATATAAATCTGATGAACTTTTCACAAGATGGCAAAAAGATAGAAGAAGAAGAAAAACAAAAACATAACAGATTTAAAGTTGGAGGTGGAGCCTGCTTAAAAGCTGCCGGTTATTTCCCTGTTTCACACTCGACAGAATTCACACAATCGTTGTCTTCCGCACTGGTCGCACTGCATATTTCACCAAAAAGACATACGCTTGCATGTAACACACCAGATCGGTCCAACTTTTTTGATGCAACTGGAAAGTTTTATTTATTTATTTGCCAATCCCAAAGTGTTGCCAGCTCGAGAGCTGGTGGTTTTTGCAGTTTGTTTATCATTGACCATCACACAGGCGCCAGTGTGAAATAAAGTATTTTTAGATGTTGACATAATGGCTCGAAGAGGGAGGAGACCATGAATTTTTCATAGCGGCTCACAGGGAGAGGTCATTTGCCACTCTTTCTCTATAAAAGCGGGGGCGAAAAAAGAATTTCTGGAAGGCTGCGACCTGCAAGCGGCTTTCACTCCTCTGAAAAATAAAAAGATCAGCCAAGTACAGCGACCTAGAGACACACAAACACAAAACCCTACTGAACGTTGAAAAATGCATTCCCTCATTGTCCAGCTGTTCTGACACAAACTGAAACCTCTTATTTCCTGGTACCCGTGCCTCTCTCCTCAAATTCCCAGCAAACACAAGCAGCCACCATCTACTGAACACTCTGCGGGCAAGTCAACATTGTCTGTTGGGAGACGACCACGAGAAAAGGTGCCCAGTACAGTAGCGTCACACTCACCTAACAATGCTTTGGTAGATTCCATGAGACTGGATTTGTTTTGTTTGTCTGTAATGGCATCATTAGACAGTTCACAATCCGTTTTACCATTTAAAAACTATTTACAGCTTTGGCCGGCTCTAAAAGAGTGGATTCCAACCAAAGTGTGCATCCGTGTGTGCGCCTGTGTATAATCCTATTTGAAGTATTCTCCGCGTGTTCAATGCATTGAGGAGTTGAGCATAAATCAGAGTGACAGACTTAAAAGAAAAGGCTTTGCATTAAAGAGTCCAGGTCAAGGGGATGGGTCTTAAACACAGACAATTCCTTTCTTCTCTGAAATATTAGCACAATTCAACCGTTACCAGACGAGTGAAAGTGCATCCCTCAAAGTGTCAATTAAGCAGCACAACAGTGGCACATCAATACGTTCGAGTTGCCGCGTGACGTTTTAATTAAGCCTTGCATAGGTCGCGCAAAACATTCCATCCGGTCACGCAAGTCACAAACATTATTTGTTTCCACACCTCTCTTCCTGATACGTTACAATCCACCTATATAGCAAGCACACAAAATAACATCATAAGAGGCACGAGGCCCGCGGTTCTCCGGCTGTCATTTGGCATGTGCACTCAAGTCAGTGAGCTTTGAGTTGGTGTTGGGTTGCAGGCAAAAACACCAGTGTCTTCATCTTTAAGCATGGCTGGGCAGCAATGAGCCTGCTCCAAATGTTACATGCTATTCAGGCCTCATTGGTGTGTGTGTGTGTGTACATGCAATGCCGACTCCCAATTGTTCATGCATTGCAAGCTGGAGAATCAGCCCTATACCATCAGAAAGTAAGTCACTTTCACATGCACAAACACAAAACAACAATGCCTATTTATCTGTTCCCTATCATTGTGCTCCTGACAATTATTAATCATGTTAGAGTCTGAAAATGAAATTACATGAAAATAAGTGTTTCTGCAATTAGCTGTCATGCCTCCCATTGACAGGGAATGATTAAAACGAAGACACTGACTAATTGGGCTTTGAATAATGAAATGATATGTATGCTGACTTTTAAGCAGGTGTGAAAGCAGAAGCAACAAGGAGATAATAAAACATCTGGCCGCACTGGACAGGTTCTGTCAATCAATCCAGCCTCTGTGAATCCCATTACCATGACAACCCCCAGCCAATAACATCTGTACTGGCCTTTATGAGGGAACGAGGGCCACTATATGTGTCCATATTAGCATCATTACAGTAACAAATGGTGCCTTCTTGCTCCTTTATTTGATGTGAGATCAAACATGTGCAGACTCTCTCCATCCCACACGCTGCGGCCTTCCACGGGTCTTAAAAAAAAAATAAGAAGAAGCTCTTTCTGTCATGATATAAATGACACTTCAGAGTTTGAAAGTGCTCCTATCAATCACTCCAACTTTAATGTGAAATAATAAAATCAGCCTAAGTTTTTGTGTTGTCTGTTTCTTTACCCCCTCCCTGTCTCTCAAGTGAACAAAGGCCAAGTTCAAGGCAACATCAAAAATTGATTTCGGCTACACTTCAGATTAGTCAAAGGTCTCTCAGCAGGCACACACACACACACACACACACACACACACACAATCAATGCTAAATCTCTCCTCGTTTTATTACGCACGCCGTCCATAATACATAGGTATCCTTGTAAATGTATTGTCTAATGTCCCTAATGTTTTTTAAGAAAAATAAGTAAAACATGCATAGGCAAGAACATCTATTCACACAAAACGCCCATATTTGCATCTCAAACATTTGTAACATCTATAAATGATTGACTCTGTCACAAATTACAAATCAACCTTACTGACCTAAACTAGAGAACTCTAATAAACAGAAACAGATACATGCTTAAAAATAAAGCCGTAAAATAAATCGCTAAAAACCCCAGAAGAAGGCATAAACCAGTCAAAACAATCAGGAGATTGAAACATGTTTTTAAATATAGATATTTACAAACTGAATATAACATAAGAGACCAGTCGAGGAGCATGATTCAGTGGGAGTCAATGTCTGTTAATGTCCGTGACTTTAGCGGGCAATATACATGAACATTTAAACAAAAGACCATTTAGGATGGGCCAGGAATCTTTCACCAATCACTATCATCAGTATCAGCTTTCAGTGCAATTACAGTACATGGTGATACCTCAGTACCATGCTCCCTTCTACACTGTTTTCAGTCAGTGTGTGTGTGTGTGTGTGTGTGTGTGTGTGTACGTCAGGTTGTTTCTTTTTTATCCATCGAAACACAACCTCCAGGTATGTGTTCATATGTAAAATTTAACTGATGACCTTTTTTGTTCTTCTTTTTTTATCTTATTGCTTTTCAGAATACTGTACGAGTGTTTGAGTAGTCTGCATATCCATGATGCGCTTTAGAGGTTTGGCTCATTTATGTACAGATCAGTTTGACATTACAAGTAATTTAGAAACATCCTTACTGCCATTTAAGTCACCAAAGCAATATGTCTCAAAGTCACCAAAGCAAATGTTGTAATTTGTTTGACATCAAATATTTAAAGACTTCATTTACCTCTAAGAAAAGAGTTGCTCAGAAGACACACTCATACACACAGACCAAAAAAAAGAAAAGAAAAAAAAAAACACTACTGCCAGTGAGTGTTTTGTAAAAGTGTACCATCTCATTGTTTTTTTTACTTGCAAAAAAAAAAAAAAAGACAAAAATTGTTATGAAATAATATTTGTTTATAAGCATCAACTAAGCATTTTTTTTTTACGCTTATAATCAATCAATGAGCCTTCACTCAGAGCTGAGAATAAAGCTTAAACAAACATGAGAGAAGAACTGTAGTGAAAAAAAAAAGACTAGGTGAAGGTAAGTTAACGTTTACAGTTTTTTTTTTTTTTTATATATATATATACATCTTCAGCACAATGTGGAGGTGAATTAGTAGATGCTGTAAACAGCAGTTTCCCCCAGATAAAGCAGGTCTGTATCAAACACTCACAAACAACTTTAACATGTAATCTGACCAGAGGGATGTTGTAATATTGTTCACACAGGATGCAGTAACAATGTCAATACAACTACTTTCATAACTATATTTTTTTTATTTCAATGATTATAATTGCTTGTAAAACACAATCTTACACAGTAAGATTAATAAAAAAACAAGTTATTAAAAAGGTGATGTATAAATTATATAGACGCAGCTATAGCCTATTTTGGTTTATTTTACTGATCTGATGTCTTTATCATCCTCTTGCAGTACACTGTTCATTTTTTACGTCATTAAAGGAAATGCTTACTAAGTCGTCAGAAGTGTAGAGCTTAGAAATATCATTATATGCTGTATATACACATTTTTCACTGAAAGACAACGGAAAAAGTCAAGTGGATTAACTTATTAAAACGACGGTGAAACTATGTGTGCTCTTATTAATATACAGTGAAGCTTACAAGCACCGCACGTGAACACATGTGTACCTACTGTCTTTACTATGATTTACTTCAACATGCGCGTATCTAAGCTATTCTGGAAGTAATGCATTTTTTTCATTAATGATGTGGTTTTTTTTTTCTGTTTGTTTTTTTTGTTTGCTTTTTATCTCACAACAATAAACAATAAAATAAAAATAAAGAACGATTTAATGGGAGAAAAATAAAATTAAAATTGCCCTGCCTTGACCTGTTTTGTTTTCTATGAAATAAAATGAAAAAATGTAACGAGTGTGTAAGTTAGCGTTCGCGCATGCTGAGGCCATCGGTGTTCTTACCTGCTGTTGATGTGTTTCAGCATCCCATTGACAAAACTTCACTAAACGACGGTCAACTTCTGGGAAAGACAAAACAGAAAGATGTTTCTCGCAAAACAAGTCCTCCTCACTCGCTTCAAACAGCAACTCCCGTCCAAACGATAGTCCGGAGAGCGCGAGAGTCACTCAGATGTTGATAGATAGATGTTTCTCTCTCCTCTCTGAAAAGCAAGAGCAAACGGAGGAGATTGGTCGGGGGTGATCGATGTGTCCAGCGCTCATGTGCGTAAATGCCGAATATCAGCCGCCACAGTCCGGGAACACCGAAATACGGAGTAAAACGAGCTGCCGCCGGTTCCTCACAGAGATACAACAAAGCCGGGAATGCGCGCGTGCATGTCTACCTGAAAGCGCTGCGAGAGGAGGCTACGGATAAATCGCGCAAGAGTGTGTTTCCTCAACTCTGGATCTGGCTCGGAGCTACTGGTCCCCCCGCTGCGTCCAATCAGTGTGCTATGTGTCTGTATCCAGCACCGGATCAGTGATAAATGAAGGGTCATCCATGACTAACGCCGAACCCTGATGAATGACTTTCACAAGCTCGTCGTCATCATCGTGTCTCTGGCTGATAGCGACTGTAAGCAGCTCATGGGTTTGGCTCTGTTTTACGTTTTCATTCGGGATGCGAAGTTCATTCTCATCGAGGAGCAGTTTAAAGCGCTTGCAAGTGTTAGTTTGCATGCTCAAACTTATTACTTAACCTGACCCCAAACAACATATGCCCTGTATAATAAAACATAAAAATAACTAACTGTAGATTAAAAAATTTTTCTTTTAAATTTATGGTACAAATCAAAATGGCAGCTGCCAGAACTTTACTGTATTTTTTAATATATAAATAAATAATGAAGCAAAATTGTGGCAAATGGCGTTACAAGATGTATAGGTGCTACCTGAAGATGCTTTTATGTCATTAAATTATATGTCATGTTAATATACTGACATATTTGAGTTAGGCTACACATATCTGAATCTGTTTTTAAAATGATGAACTAGTTATTAAAAGATGAAGTGTTAACTAAAGGATACTTTACCTCATTAATACTTTTTTTTTCAACATCTGACCTAAAATTATACATATCACCTTGTTAAATATTTTCTTGTTAAATTTTTTTCCTCTGAAAAAAAATAAAACATTCTTTGATCGTCAGACTGCTACTTTCCAAGAAGTATAAGTGGACATGAAATGTTGATCTGAAATGAAATTATTTTATTGTGTGAGAAGAAAAAGGACGAGGAGTTTTTAGGACAGGAGCACTAAACCCGCTTCCTACTAAAGCCCTGACCAACGTGTCTCTGTGTATCTTGCGACAATAGCCGACTGTACATTATACGACCACTTAAAAAAAAAAAATACATGAACATGAAATGTTGTTTTATAATATTTTATATATTGATTTAAAAAAGAGAAGTTAATTAGATACACTGTATGAACAGAATGTAACAACATAAGGAAAAACAACACAAAAGGATGATGCCTCCATCCTGAAGATGAATAAAGAGTGCACAAACAGTCTTGTAAGTTAAAACTGGCACTGCCACTGAAGCAAACCTCCGATGCCCCCTGACCTCATCCACCTGCTCCCAGCACCTACACCGGTGAAAAGTTCAAATATTTCCACAAAGTCCTGTGAAGCTTAACAAGACTTCGAGTGAAAGGAGCAGCAGTAGCGATTTTAGCAAGTTTTGGTGCCTGACCCGGCTTAACCCGAAGTGGTGTGCTTCTCGCTTAAAAACACCTGAAGAGATCCTCAGCCCCACACTTCATGCAGACAGGAGAGCACTCAATTACCCTCTACCAAACTCACGCAAATTCAGTGCATCCTTGTTTCTATGGCAGGTTTCTATTTTAGTATTTTCTGTTTCTTTCATTTACGGTTTCACACATTTTAAAGATCCCTTTGACTGTTTGCCCATAGAGTTCACAGCAACTCAGTATGCAGAACAACACAAACAGTTTTTGCTTTAATATGTACAAACGTACCTTGGTTTGTTTATAAAGTAAGCAGTAAATCACATATCGCATGTCAACATTGAAGGGTTTTAGAAGCCTGGCTTAAATGTGCTGAGCTAAATGAATGTAATCAGGTCTTCTCCTCAAGTTTCAGTCAGGATTAATTTCAGAGTTACTCTGTAAATGGTATGAATTATTAATTTCGCTGACACCCAGAAGAACAAAAGTACAAGGGAGTGGTATGTTCGGCACAATCTAGAGCTTGTGCTGAAGGCTGAGGTATATTTTAAACATAGAGGACCCGTTTACCTTTGCCCAAAAGGGATGAGTGACTATATCACACTCCTGTGCAAAAATTTAATTGCAACAACTATTGTAAGATGGGACATTTAATTTGTAATTCCAGTTTTTATGCATAATGAAATAGTTCTGTGGGGCATCATCGTATTACTAAAGGCCTATATTTTATATCATTTATATTTTTACTTTTCCCATACTCTGTTCTGCATATTAAAATACATAAAATAAACCAGTATTAATAATTCTCTTTGTCAGTAAATGTGATGCAAGCAAGTCGCAACATAAATTCCAATATTTAAATAACTCTCTCAAACCATACTTTTGTATCACATGTCCTATATTATTATATGCATGCTCTATATTTTCTAACAAATGATCTATATCTTGACTCAATATTAACTCAAGCCCATATGATATCAGCATGCACAGAACCCAGCAGGATTTAGCTGTTGTTTATAAAGTCTGACACATCCCCTACAACTTTGTTATATTAATATCCTGGATTACTTAAACAGCTGCTGGACTTTTTCAGTGTAGATGGCATATAAATGTATATATACATGAATGAAAACGAGGCTGTGAGGAAAAGTCTAAAGTATATTAGGGGTTATCCTGAATAGTCGAAGATTCGATGCTTCGAATATCCGCGGGGTGTTATGATTATGCCATTTTGACTATATGGGGGAGCTCAAATGTCTGATTTCACATAGAACTACTGGTTTTCTCCCAATATGTTAATATACAGCCTGTTATGATAAAGCTGTAAATAAGAATCTGAAAAAAAAGAAGCTTCAAATAAATATTTTAAAGTGTGAGAATAAATCCAACCACCACTATAGATTTATGTTTCACTTCCCTTAATCTGTGACCGACAGAGGAGCATCTTGGCGGCAGGGATTTAAAACTTTAACATGACTCAAACTGACACAGGCAGAGACTGGATTTTTTCGATCAGATAGGGTACAAGTGATTTCAAAATATGTCAACCGGTTTATATACTGTATATCGTGGATATATTATTTATCTGATAACATGCATTTGGTTGAGTCAAGCGCTTCATTGTAGTACTACGGTGATATCTCTTCAGCGCACAGTGCGAGCAGGATAAACAACAATGCAGAATATTAATAACTTTGACTGGGACTGTCATACACATACCATTATAATAAGAAAACCATTATAATAAAACGCTGTGAATTTTTAGAGTTAAGCTGCCGTGTTTCTGAACGTTGTTGCGTGAAGAACGAGTCCACAAAAGGAGTTCATTCAGAGATGCGCAGACACGTTCATGTGCGTTCGGGCCCTTTTTGCAGATTACCTATAAGTCCTAATATTAACGTTATGTTGTATAAATAACGAACCGTATTCTATATAATGAGTTTAATCCCATTGATTAAAAACTTGCTATCAAACGCGTCACTCTACTGGTCATCTTCAGCGTACGCAACTCAGAACAGAAATGCAGAACATTAATAACTACTGTCATATATGCTAACGTTATAATGAAAGCACTATTGTAAAAAAAAAAGAAAAAAAAAAGAAAAAAAAATTGTTAGGGTTTCACTGACGTTTAGTGTTAACTATCTTTTAATCAATACATAAAACTTTATTTGCCATGTTTTTATTTGCGAGGCATTCGTTACACATTTTCTCTGTGTGTTAACATCAGACATCAGTAATTATGGCTGTTGAATCACTGACTTGACTTAATGTTTTTTGACCCCGCCCCACCCAAACATATGATTCGACTATCAGTCGAATATCGGCAAGATTCGAAAATTCCGATTTGACTATGACAATCCTTAGTTGGGGACATCCCTAATATATATATATATATATATATATATATATGTGTGTGTGTGTGTGTGTGTGTGTGTGTATAGGCACACATATTTACACATAGTACTTCTATCTCTCAAGCCAATACAGTACACTAAGCTTAGCTCATTTAACCATATTTAAATCTATTATGCAGAATATTACAGACTTAGTGCAATAGTCTTAGCTTGGCATTTTTAATTGTTCATAAAGAATAGTCCATTTAGAGATGGTAAATCTGAGTTTTGTTTTTGACTGCTCAGAACCATTTAACAGGTATCAGCCTTTTGCCAAATTCAACATAGGAAATTTCACTCATGTTCAGACTTTGCATTAGGAGCCACTTTCAATAAAGAGATTTGTTATTTTGCTCTTCAGACCAGACTTCCCATTTATCAAAATCAATCCACATGGAGCCTCTTCTCTAAGCACAGAGGAAACTAAATTTTCAATGAACTGAAATGTTAATAAGGTAATCAAAACAGAAGTGTTGTAGTGGTGTTCAGGAAGATGTGGGGTGGAGGTGGGGGGTCCGGTGATAAAATAGGTAAATAAATAAATAAGAGGAGGAAAGATAAAAGGACCCCTGGTGTTCTAGATGAGCTCCAACCAAATAGAAATCATTCATACCATCTGTGAGATAAACCCAAAATTAACATCATCAAAGTGTCTCATCTCCCCCTGCTTTCACCCTTCATCACTTCCTCTCTCACTCTCACTCTCTTTTTCTCTTTCTCCCACTGCAGGACACAAACACCCCCTCACACACAGCCCAATTTTCCACCCACACCAAAGCATACCCGCCATCCAACCCGCAGACGCTCACACACTCACACACCTGGGGGTCCAGATTGGAGAAATGCAGTCCAGGATGCAGATCCATTCACCTGCTGCACTAAAGTTGTGAGCACACAAACAAAAGATCTTATTATTATTATTATTATTTAACTTGTTTTCCTTTAGGACCCAGATTTTAGAAAGGATATCGAGCAGCGACCTAACACGGGACAGTAAGATTTTATTTTATTTTTTAAAGAAATTAACAATCTTATTTAGAAAGGATACATTCAATTCATTTAATGGCGATCAGTAAAGAAAGTAAAGAAGATTTATAATATTAAAAAGAGATTTCTGCTACATCAATGCTGTTCTTTGAAACTATCTATTCATCAAACTATCCTGCCAAATAGTGTGATATATTACCCAATATAATAAATGTGTAATAAAAACAATAATACATTTTACATAATTAAATTAACATTATATTATATTATATTATATTATATTATATTATATTATATTATACAAATAAAATTCTAATATAATTGCTGAAAATTTAGCTTTGTCATCACAGTAATAAATTACATTTTAAAATGGAATAAACTAAACAAAAACAAGCCTATTTTAAATTGTTGTAATAGTTCTCAGTGTTACTGTTATTACTGCATTTTCAGTTAAATATATACACGTACAGTACCCACTTCTGGGTCACAATCCAACAGTTGAGAACTAAACTCCAGAAGAAGAAGAAGAAGAAAACATGTTCCTTCCCACTTTTTTTGGTGCTGGCCCAGTGTGTAAGTATGTGTGTGTGTGTGTGTGTGTGTGTGTGTGTGTGTGTGTGTGAGAGAGAGAGAGAGAGACTGCTGCCGCTTGGTCAGTGCCTCTGGGTCGGCCTCGAGTGGGCAGCAGATGCTGGCAGTGACAGACCCTGACTTCACTCCATGCTTGACTACATGCAGAGCCATCCGCATCCTGTCCCAGAGTGTCCACAAATGCAAAACTTCCCTCTTGTCCTGCAAGCTGACAGACACTCAGCTGGCGCACACAACTCGCTGTACCAGAATAGGAGATTAAACGTAGGTATCCACACAGAGGCGCAGAGCTCTGCGTGTGATGGCTATGCTGATACAATCTTACCTGCTGCACAACAGCAACAGGATACACAAAAGTGCATAATACATAATAATGTATATCTGCGTCACCCAGTCCTTCACACACGTGGCCCATTCCCTCTTCTAATTATTGTCTGGAGCGCTGTCATGGATGTGTGGGAATGTCTCAGTTTGGCATTTGTACGCCAGGACGGTGCACTGATGGAGCTGCACCGTGAGGCAGTGAGAAATAACTCTCCCCCACCTCCATGGGAGCATCCCTCACACGGCCACTGAAGTGTTAGGACGACTCAATGTCATCCCTTTCTTTCTCTCTCTCTCTAGACTGTGAGGTCCCCCTCATCTCCAGCCAACTAGGGCATAGATCTGGAAACCTCCAGATGTGTCACGTGACCATCGGGCTCTGCAGATGCACATCGCTGGTTCTCTCACTACGGGGGGTTACGTGTGTTCATGTGCCAGAGAAGCTTGCGGAGTGCTGTGTACACAGTGCTGTGTAAATAATATTGGTATAATTGCATACATGAAATGAGAATTCAATACATGATGTGTACATATATGTTGCGAATGTAATAAGACATGCGGCAGACGTTAGATGAGGGTGCAGACAGTTGAATAAAAAAAGTGTTTGTGTGCATTTACAAAACAACAACATTCATATTATTTTCCATTCGTAATCGAAACAAAACTACCGTTAACAGAAAACATCTGTAGTCATCTGCAAAACATACTGTAATAATTAGGAAAGGGGAAAGGTTGCAGCTTCGGCTATGGAGTAGGGACTTAACTTCTTATTTTTTCTTTATTTCTGTGGTAGGACAGAAATTGTGTGCAGTCGTGCAGTCGACAGTTTTAAAAACAGATGGTTTTGTCTTCACCACTTTGTGAAATAGCTTGTAACAAGAATGTATGTAATACTGTATAAAGGAAGCATTTCCATTTCTTGAGCTACAGTTTTCATTTTGTTAATGGGTATTATAATGGGAGGTGATCTGGTGCTGAAATGTGCAATTTTTTAATGTTCTGCTGAGAGGTTGTTGCGGTTGTCATCAGTAGCGGAAAGCACAGCAACTGTTGTCTCAACTTTTCTTTGGATTGTCCACGGCTCGATATTTCCTTACAACAACAAACAACAAAACTTAAAATTGATGTGTAGTCCTGCCACAGCAACACATAAAAAACACAGGAAAAAAGGGAGGGGGCGTGTGCAAAAAAAAAAAAAAACTGTTTAAAAAAATCTTTTTTTACCCGATCAAGACTGCACAGAACTCCTTCAATGCTAAATAGCCCTAAATAATTAACATTGTTTGAGCATCAAATGTAATTCACGAGGAGATATAAGGATTTGCCAGGTCATGCCATCAAAAGCAGTACATTTGATCCCTCCTTCCCTTCAAAACTTGACGCCCATATTGTCATGGGCCCTTTTTTTAGGAGCTCCGTGTAATCTAGTACGCCCTTTCAATTTAGCAAACTGAGCTTTTTAATAATATGCTTCCAGTGGGCAGAGAAAATAGTGTTTCAAGACTGTATTCGCTCTCCCAACGCAGATGCCTGCCCTGTGTGCTTTCGCCGTACTGCTCCATGTATCATGCACAAGCCACAATAAATTAATTCCCTTTATTCTCTGACCTCTATCAATTTGACAATGTCACACCATATTTCATGATTGACCCTATCTGCAGATAGGGGTCCATGCTGTACCTACATTTGAATTGAGCTGAGCAACAAGAGCAGCTGATTAATTTAACCTGTTCCCTGGCACATGTTAAAGACAGCACTAGATGGAATGCATCCATTTCCACTTCCTTTTCTCGTTGTAGATTAGTGTTGAGATACTGAAAGTCTCGGACAATGATTCCAGTTTGTCTCTTTGACATGCACAGCATTTCCTGTTCCTCTTTTTCACCCCTAGACGTTTACTCTTCGTTTTGTTGCGCTTTGATACTTTGATTGGATTTTCTGCTTGTTTGTTTCCTGTATATTGAGGTCTTGCTCTCTTTCAGCTGTCTGCCTCACACTTTGTTCTTCATTAACCTGTGCAATCAATACAGCATCTTAGAGGCAATCCATATGTAGCCTAATAAAGAATACAGTCAAGTTCGGGCGAGTCGTCCTACTCTGAAATTCTCAGTGACATTTTATGACTGAAGGGACTAGTTCAGCCAAGACGCATGGGGGTTTGGCTGCTTGCAGCTTTCTGTGGCATTCCTGTAAGATTTGTCATGATGAGCAGTTGACTCTTTCACACTAAGCTGGAAGCAACAACTCACAAGAAGGTCAAACAAACATGCACATACACGTACTGGATCAGACATGAGAAGTTGTGACAACAAAAACACGATAAAGGAAAATCAGACAAGACACACTCACATCGGGGGGATTCCAAGCGAGGGTGGGCTTATTGTGGGATGGGGGCATTGAAAAATTGCCAGAAAAGTGAGAGATGTCCATGTGGGAGATCATGTGTGTGTATCGGCAGCCAGTCTAAATACAGGAAGTAGAAGCACAAATCAACAGATGATCTGATCTAATTTCTGAATCCTACAGAAATTACTTCACAGACTGGACCAACACTGTTTGTGTTTAAGCAGACAAAATAAACCACTTTCCATTTACAGTAGCGATGCCATTGAGATTACAGACTAAGTGCTTGTCCTGTTTATAAATCTGTGGGAAACAGGATACAGTGACGTTCTAACAACAGACTGAACACCAGCTAAATAATAATAATAATAATAATAATAATAATAATAATAATAATAATAATAATAAAAAAATAATTTATTATTAATATTACATTATGTTTTTTAATTTAATTTAATTTAATTTAATTTGAGCACTGTTATGTTTTAACACAATTCTTCTTCCAAAGATTGATTGAGTTCTTTTTGCATTCATCTATGAGAGTAAATATTTTACAAAGACTGATGTTCAAAACTTCAGCGGTTGATGATAAATGAAGCATACATGATGCAAACTCATCAACTAATCAAACATTTAATGTGCTCAATTTCGTTTATGATTTTTGGCTGAAATAAGAAAGGGGAAAAAAAAGAAAAAACTATTTAAAAAACGTTCCAAGTATGTGCAAAGAATTCATCAGATTTAATTTTCCACGCTTCATTTAATAGCAAAAGACAGATTATGTCAAACACTGTTGGACTGGAATAATGTTTTGCTTTCAGGTAGGATATTATCTGAGGTATTATGGCCGTTTACGAACTATTACTTAATTGATAAAAAGCACTGTAATCTTTTTCCTCTTAAAATAATTGCCATGTACCGCTATAGCCGTCAGCGTCAGTCTCTACGTTGACAATCACAAGTCCAGACCACCAAGTGGGAGTTTGACTGACACTTTAGAGAAGGAACACACATTTGATTCCTTTAAAAAGAAAGGTATAAAGTTTCTGTTTAATTTTCCCTGTGGAGAGGCTTGCTTTCTAAAAGAGGAATTTGGAGAGAGAAAAAAAATCAAACGGCGGAAGCCAAGAAGAAAATGGAGATCACGTTATTACAACACACTTATGCCGTGCCATGGTTTTAATTTTGGAGCACAAACAACAGGTCGGCAAAATAAAACAACAGGCCTGTGGAAAAAGGGAACCCATTAAAATAAGTTGGCACAGAGTGTAAAAAGAAAACGTTGTAATGATTCAACTCATATGGTGCTATGCAGTAATAGATGGCTGGAAGCATTTTGCTTGAGGAGACAGTAATCACTAGCAGGTACACACTGGCGGTGATGTCATTCCACAGAGGGGCTGTTGTAGGCTGTAGTAGAGAGGGGTAATTCGATGCTTTCGCTGCGGCTGTGGGAAGACGCTCCAGCTTTAGCCCCATAGGTACAGGCCTACATGGGTGCTACATGTATCCTCTTACTAAAAGCACTGCGTTTATCACTGCGGATCTGGCCATCCTGGGACTTTTCCATGTGCTTGCAGGAACCCTGAGAGGTTTTTGGTGACGGGGCTCCGGATGACCTTTCAAGCTACATGCCAACGAATGAAAGATGCAATCTGCCACCTACTGACGTGAAATGTCTCATTATGTTAATACAGGGCTGTTCTCAGTCTCCTGTGACAGAGCTGATTTTCGACCTAGTTTTAAGATGCTGGGAAGAGCCCTTCAGATTCTACGTATATTGGGCCTACTTCTGTCTAAGAGAGGATGAATATTACCTGCTGAAAGCCTATTATTAGGGTGTTCATACATTTGAATTTGACTATGAATAGGGACAACTTGCTCATCTGCTATTAAACAATACTAAAGTAAAGTCACTGGAGATCTCTCTCTCAGACACTTTTTTCATTTCCTTTTAATTTATGGGCTTTTAGCCTTTACTTTATAGGACATAGAGCTGACATGAAAGTATAGGGGAATAGAAAGGAAGTGGGACACGACGCAGGTCGAACTTAAACTGGGCCCCCCGTGAGAACATAGCTCTTTCTATATGTGTTTTATGCTCTAAATATCTCTTTTATTAATGAACAATGGATAAATAAATTAAGCAGTGAATATATGTGTACTACTTTATTTATAGTTAATTCATTACATCAAATATATTTAAATAAAGCAGTTATTTTATATATACTATACATATGTAAAATAACTGTTTTATTTTTATTTTTAAAGTGTATTTCTCTGCTGGCAAAGGTGCAATCATTCTAATATGTTGATTTTGTATTAATTTACTTACTGTTGTCAATGTTCAAAACTGCTTGATATTTCAGCGAAAATCATGATGCATTTATTTTTCTTTTGGGTCTTTTGATAAATAGAAAAAATTCAAAAGACTAGCATTAATCTAAAATGTAGGATTAAAACATCTTTACTGTTACTTTTGATACATTTATTGGGCACTTACTGAAAAGTTTTTTTTTTTATTATTATTATTTCTCTGTCCTACCCCAAACTTTTGATAATGTGTCATGGTTTCCACAAAAATATTAAGCAACACAATTATTTTCAACACTGATAATAAAATGTTTTCTGATCATCATGTGACACATGGCTGCTGAAAATTCGGATCTAACATCAAACAGTTATTTTAACATGTAATAATATTTCACATTGTTCCTATATTTACACTATATTTACTGTATTTTTGATTAAATAAATGTAGCTTTGGTAAAAAATATAAATAAAATAATAAATACATTGTTCAGTAATGTAATAAAACAATACAATTTGTATATGTGTGCAAATTCGAAAACAGACTTTATTTAAACTTTATTTATAGTTTCATTCATATACAAGACATGCTAGAAAACATGATGGGCTTCACACGTCTGCCCACTCAGTCCCCGAGGATATCTGGGCCTCTTATAGATTCAATGTATATGAGTGAGGGTTTGTTTTTACTGATAAAAAAAGCACCAATCAGATCTAATAACACAATATTTCTCTGACTCATGCTGCTCGGCTCACATCCCGTCACGTTCGTAATGTGACTCACTCCCTCCGTCCCATGTGGAACAGCTTTGCATGTGGTTTTCATAACTCAACACCTTTAGAGAAATAACCCCTGTGATCTGTTGGGAAGCCAAAGTGACAGCTAACAAAAATGGACAGTTTTTGTCTTCATGAGGAAAAGATTAGCATTCACTGAGCTGCCTTGAGGGTGTAATTGACCACTGGAGTGTGTGTAGTGAGAGAGCGAGGGGGAGACGTCAACGCCGTGGTCAGCGGTGTTATTCACAGCGGGGTCGGCTGTTGTGATTAGCATGTGGAGTTATCTGATTCCTGCACAATGGGAGGTGGCCATGCAGGTGAGCTGATATATTGTCCGTTGCTAGGGAAGAGGACATCTACCTTTAATGAAATAGGCTTTCTTTTTCTCTTTTCTACATTTTGATGCCACAAATGGAGACGGGTTTACAAATGAAGCAGACGCTTTGTGCACTTTTGTCGTCTGCAAAGGTCACCTTTCAAATGTTTCGCCGTCATTCCCATTCCCCTGTCAGACTCAATCACAAAATTCAACAACTCCATTTCGGGATTGTTACTATGAGTAATAATAATAATAAAAAAAAGATTGAAAAATGAGTGAGATGGACATTTTATTTATGCAATTGTCATTCAGCTGCTCATCAATGTTGTTATCTTCCACCTGTCAAGAAGCTGTTTTGAACTGAAAGGTGCATATTAATAAAGTCTCATTCATATCATTTCAATTCCTTCTTATCAGTCATCAGCGGAGGACAAAACGCTGGCCTTTTAAAGAATAATGCTTTTGAAATGATTTTGCCTCTGCTTACAAGCTCTGTTGGATGGCTTTTAGAGCCAAAAAATATGCTTTCTAAGCTAGGCCACATTTCACAAAACCACTTTCACAATTACTGGTAACATTTTACAATAAGGTCTCATTTGTTAACATGCATGAACTAATATGAATTAGCAATGCCACTATAGTTTTACAGAATTCTTTGTTAATGTTAGTTTATGAAATGTGTTCATGTCAGTTAATAACGCTACTGTTAACATACTTTTGGTCTTAATCTTTGATATTGCTATAGAAATATTGCTAATTGTTAGTTCATCTTAACAAATATTAACCAATTAAAGCAATTAACAATACTTCTACATTTATTATTATCTTTAATAATGTTAATCTTAATGTTTAATAAGATCAAAAATTATTTTTATGATCAAAAGTGACATTTCATTACATTACATTAACAAAGGTGAACAAATTCTGTAAAACTATATTGCCAATGTTAGTTCATGTTAGTTAATACTAGAGGTGGGCATAGATTAATTTTTTAAATCTCACTGTGATCTTGAAATTAAACTTAAACTTAAACTTAAAATGGCTTATTTCTATATGTGTTTTATGCTCTAAATATCTGTTTTATTAATGAACAATGGATAAATAAATTAAGCAGTGAATATATGTGTACTACTTTATTTATAGTTAATTCATTACATCAAATATATTTAAATAAAGCAGTTCTTTTATATATACTATACATATGTAAAATAACTGTTTTCTTTTTTCTTTTTAAAGTGTATTTCTCTGCTGGCAAAGCATCAATCATTCTAATATGTTGATTTTGTATTAATTTATTAATAATGGTTCTTACTGTTGTCAATGTTCAAAACTGCTTGATATTTCAGCGAAAATCATGATGCATTTATTTTTCTTTTGGGTGTTTTGATAAATAGAAAAAAATTATAGATTAATTTTTTTAATCTAGATTAATCTCACTGTGATCTTGAAATTAAACTTAAACTTAAACTTAAAATGGCTTATTCGAATTCTGCCGAAGGCATTCAGAATGTGTGTTACACAAATAAAATTGACAAACAGTAAGTCTCTGAGAAGGGGTTTATCAAACTAGGTGGTGCATTAGAAAAGGTTTCCAAAATGCATCACAAAGTGCTTGAAAAAGCTATACAATCAAACTTACATTTATTCAGACAGCTTCAACATTTCTCACATTATTACAGTTTTGCTATATATATCAAAAATTATATCTGGTGTCTTGACTGTTAAAACTACAAAGTAATTCATTCAAGAGCAGTGAGTGATTTTCGTTCATTTTCTTGGATTAACATTACAGCAGTAGCTAAATTAGACGCGGTCACTTTAAGAGACGATGAATGCATCCAATATAATACACATCCCATTTTTTCCCCTCAACTGTTTACTTTCACTTTAGAAATAATGGAAAGTTTTTTCGAGCATAAATTCCAAGGTGGATATTTTGACATATTTTGTATGTATTTGTCGGCACAAGAGCAAAAATAAGCAAATTCGATGTTCAAGTGTTTTGGAGATGCCTTTATCTGCGTGAGTCCTGAACACCAGAACACCACGGTGCTGAATTGGGCTCTTTCACATCTTTTTGTTTGTTCAAACTGTGATTTGTATTTGTTCAGGTGCAGGAGGGACTTCGAGGAGAACTTTGCAGAAGAGAGCTTGGTTCAGTGTCGCTGTCTGTGATACGCGGCTCTCGTGCGCGAGTGACCAGCTTCTCTGTTCAGGTTTTCCGCGTCTTGTGTTTGGATGCTTTAATGTTTAAATCGACAAGACGTAAAAACATGATAAGCTTTTCTTGACGATGCGCAGTAGTGGCCCGTCTACTGTCCTGAGCATCTTTTTAGGCTGTCCTCAGCGAGTCATAAAATATCGAGGTGAAAGTCATCATAGCTTGCTTAGTAAAGACCCAGCTCCCAACCCAACTTTGAGAATAGATTATTGGCGATATTTTTTTTATCGCCCGATAAGAGTCTCGCGTTAACGCCGATAACGGCCCACCACTAGTTAATACATGTTAAAAAATTAGACCTTATTGTAAGGTGTTACCTGATTATTAGATTTATATATGCCTAATCTTAAAATAAGACCAGAAGCAAGGAAGAAAAAAAATACAAATAAAATGAAGCCACCTATCCAGTGAACTGTACTGAAAACTATACTATCAATTAACTGTGCCAATTATGTCACTGCTACTTTCCAACCTGAACCCACAGCCATTGTGTGGCCAAAACTGTGTCCATGAGAGGCTTAACCATTGACAAAAATAATATATATATCTTTTTTTCCTTCTCTTTATCCACTACCACAGTATGACTAAAGTTCAGCTTTGTCTCTAAAGTAAACAATTACTCGTTCAATTTTTCTGGACTGGACTCAAGGCTCAAGGGATTTGTACGCTGTCTGCCGAACAATGAGAGGAGATGTGCTTTAAAACTGTGAGGATTTGAGCGGGAAGGACTAGTTTGGTCAAGATCTGAGGCTGGAGGATAACAATAAGACTCAAGGTAGGGAGTGCAATGGCTTTGGATTTTCATATTACAATCCTCTTCCTATTATGTTATTTCTCTATCCAGGCAATTAGTTGTCTGTGGGTATGTTTAGTGTTTGGCACATTTCCATATACACCGCCATGATAAAAGGGCCTATTTTAAGCAGTCACCATAAAAACGCATTGCTATTACTAACAAAAATACTAAATGGAGCTTGCGGCGATACTAATAATAACAATATCAATAGTGTGCGCAACAGAAGCACCAACACAACAAATATGATCTGTTTTATGCTCGGCGGACATCATTTTTCTTCTCCAAATGCATTATGTGGGGAACGAGTGCGGCTGATTGCATTTGAAACGTATTATGGGACATCTGTCTAAATCTGAGATGATGTAATTATATAATTGAACATGTGGAGCTCTTTCCTGGAATATGGTTATTGGTAGTTGGCACGGGCCGAGAGCGGCCGACCACAGCCGTTACGAGAGGAGAGAGAGAACGAGAGAGAGAATGTTCCAGAACATGATGTCGGCTGCTTAAAAAAAATGCTTGGGAACTCGACGGTGTGCTTAGACGGCCATCTTTTAGAAATCATATTTATGGAATCATATCCTGCCTTTGTGCTACAACACTTTCATACATAAATAAACCAGAAGCTCTTGGACTGATAATAGTTGGCTACTGATGGAAGTTTGTTTACAACATCATAGATATATGTATATTTCAAATCACCCTGAATGATCTTTTTTAACATCATAATAAATGCCCTTCATCGAAAGAGGACTTGGCAAAATATGCTACTGAAGAGGAAACTTGCACGTCGCGTAACTCAAATACATAAATGCGCCTGTTTTTCATCAAGCACAGATTAATTATTTGTCTGAAACAGTGTGCACAGCTGTCAGTGCACACAATTGCTATTCTGGTAAGTTTGTGTCAAGCACACACACAATATGCACACTTCGTGGTGGGGTGCAACAGAGAAGCAGGTGCTGTAGAAGTTAGTGCTAAGCCTGCTCAGACCATTCATCAGACGTGTTATTCATGAGCTTGTCTGCACTGCACATGCTAAAGAGAAGAAACATGTCAGGCAACTGCCAAACAGAGCATTCACCTGCACACCTGCACTGCACTCTGCACGATTGGCCCTATCAGTATTCATGCATCTAACTACAGCTGTTTCAGCCCACAGCCATGAAAAATGGTGCGGGGAAATATTTTATGCATAAACATGTTGATTGCTGGCAAAGATTTTGACTGGTGTGTGTCTGTTTAACACATTGAACACATGTACAGGGTGAAAGAAAAGTGTTTTAAGGTGCTTTTGTGTGTATAAGTAAAATATTCATGATCTTTTTATATTCTTTGGCATTGATAAAAGGACAGCTCAGAAAATGAGAAAATAAAAAATTCTGAGAAGCCCCTCCAGCTAATGTGTGAATATATATAAGATGAATAAAAAATGACCATAGACACTGATGAGTGGATGCTTCCTCATCGTGATTCTCTATTAGTTACCTTTGAGAACAAAGAGAGAGTCACATTAGGTCACAGAAAGTGAACTCTAAGAAGTTAAAATAAAGCCCTCATCTGCACACACACACACACACACACACACACACACACACACACACACACACAGAGAACTAAATGTTAGTGATCCATCAAGCGTCCAAAATTACATGTGAACGTGTATTTAATTCACCGCAAAAATTTATATTCTGTAATCATTTACTCACTATCGTGTTGTTCCAAACCAGTATGACTTTCCTCCATGACGCACATAAGGGGAATTATTCATTTATTTACTTCTTTTGAAAAATACTGGTTGCTCTTTGCAATGCAATTAGAGTTAATGAAGCTTCTGACTTTCAAAAATGACAGCACCATGAAATCAATTGTGTACATCACCAGTGAATACTTTGAAATAAGTAGATTTTTTTTGGAAAGAAGGATCTTATGCTTTAAAAGGCTGCGTTTATTAAAGCTAAAATATGGTAAAAAATTAATAAATAATAATTTAAATGAAAAATAACTATTTTAAAATGTAATTTATTCCTGTGATGGCAAAGCTGAATGTTTAGTAGCAGCAATTACTTCAGTTTCCAATGTCACATGATCCTTCCCAAATTGATTGACTGAGTGATTGATTATTGATTATCAATTATTATTGGCACTCAATTAATAAAAATGGTTATTAATAATGTTGAAATGTATTATCTTAATATTTTTGTGGAAACCTTTTATTACATTTCTATTAAATCCATTTATTTGAAATAGATGAAAATCTTTCATAATGTTTTAAATATCTTTACTCTCACTTCTGATCAATTTAATGCAGTATTGCTGAATAAGGTAGTTATATATTAATATATATATATAAATAAATATATGTATACGTATATACGTGAAAATAATTAAATAAAATAAAAAAATATTCAAAACTTTTGATAGGTGGTGTTGAGGTATCACAAACAAATGACTCAGACAATGTATTCCAAGACTTCAACACCTTTGTGTAGCAAACAGATTGAAATTTAAGTCATTATTCACAGATTAGTACCTCCAGAGGGCTATTAACTGTTAGACCAGTTTATTGAAAAGATTTAAAGACTAAAATAATGATTTGGAAACCATGAGGTTGGGCTTTTTTCAATTTTCTTGTTTTAACAACTTTAATATTACTTTATTGTCCTTTTATTTATTTTTTTATTTTTATTTTTTGCAGTTCTACAGCCCCATTCCAGCTGCTAGTCACCAGCATATTTAAAAAAAATGTAATATGGTTTTGTAGCAACATGAAGGTGAAAAAAACAAATGACAGAAATTGTGAAACCTATCCCTTTTGCGTGTTTCCATCATGCCACATCTACCCAAGAGCACTGTTGCAGTACAGGCAAGTAGATGACAACACCAAAAAAAAAAAAAAAAAAAAGGTTCAGGGAAATGGGGAGGCAGTCCTATTCTTTCTTGTGAGGGGAGAAAAAAAAGAGGGGAACACAGACAATGGCATAGCTGATCAGAAACATTCAGCGAGGACCAGGCCTGGGCTCCCCGGCAGGTGGTCCGAGTCCAGAGCTCTTCGACGGCTCCTCTTAATCCCCTTTCAGCCGGTCTTCTCTTCCTGCCCCTGACCCCACGCTGCGATGAAGTTATCACCCAATGCAGCCCGGCTCTCTGGCCGCTTCAAAAAACACTGCAGCTTTTATCGAACGCCCATTTATCTGCATGAAAGCCATGCAATTTGCCCAATAATATCTCCACTCCATACGGAAAAAAAGAAAGAAAAACTGGCCCATTCAATCAAGAGAAAACATAATTCAAAACCTCTTTCTTTTTGAATTGGAAGGCAAAGTCTAACAATATGTACTATTACTATGAATCCAGAGAGGTCAACTGCCAAGGAAAATGTAAAGTCGAAACAAAGCAATGAAAAGATACGTTTTAAACGTGTTAGAACGAACAACTGGGCCAGGTTCAAAACCTGGATGTACAACTATATAACACTGGAAACTGGGACAAAACAAGTAAAGGAAGTGACAAGGGCCAAGATGGCGGCAGTAAGAATTGTAGACTGCACTCTAGTTGCCCTACTTCATCGAGGTGCAGCATCTCAAGCTGACAAAAGCTCAAGGAGGCAGCTGAAGTGGCAGAGATTTCAAAGCGAGAAGTGGGAGAGTCATTGCGTGCCCACCCGCAGAGACATATGGGGAGGAATACAAAAAGTTTTTTTTGGTGGAGTGTGTTTTTTCTCTCCTCGCCTTCCCCCTTTCTCTCTTGGTTTGGCTTGGTATGAACAAAGACAGAGTGCATTTTAATATCATAGGAGTGCTGTGCCTTTGATTCCAAAGAACGAGTACTATCCAATTGCGTCCTCATTGGCTGATCTAGGCAGCGCCTGTCGTTGATTGGATGACGCCGTTAAGCCTTGGAGGGATGGGAGAAATTATGTCTTGTACACACTGATACACTAACACGGACACAATATGCATTCACGAAAATGCTTAGGCTTTACGTCACAAAGAAAATCAAGCCTTATTTCAAAATTGTAATAGTTGATGTGTCAAACAACTGGTACATATACAGCTATTTGATCTGTATGGATTTCGAGACTCGAGATTTTTATATAAATTTTTTTTTCTTTGCTTTTTGTCTCTGATTAATGCATAGCATTACATCCCATGCATGATCTCTTGTTCTCAAGGTTAATCTTTCTAACAGCCCTGACCAAATGGAGTAACTAAATGTAATTTCAAACAGGGGCATCACTCACCTGACCCTCAAGAACTGACACATAGGGATACCATCTGGTCAGTCAGATCTGCCTCAAGCGTAAAGGAACTAATCCATGGATGAAGGTCAAGGGCCAGCAGACATCAGAGCATCAAGGCTGGGAATCAGCAAATCAACCTGCAAGGAAAGAGAGAAGAGACGTTTATTGCTTTGAAGACCAGAGAACGCAAAAAAAGAGCGAATGGATGTCATGCCTCACACTGTGGGTTCACCGCACATGTTGTCTCTATAGGCAAAGGTCTCTTCAGCTTATTAAAGAGTGAGGTAATAGAGAGACTCTGGGTGTAATTAATGCAGTTCTGACGAGACAGACTGTGATGGACACTTAAAGTTCATAGTTCAGTCAAGGACGACAATAAATGCTAGTTAAGTTCCAAATGCAAGTAAAATTGGATTTGCAGGGCAAATACAAAAAGTGGACTGTAGCATTATTGGAACTGCAATATGCTTGCAAATTGAGTTGGAAGAAAATAGTACTTTAGAATGCATTCAATTGATTAAAAGTAACAGTAAAGTCATTTTTAATGCTACAAAAGATTTCTACTTTAATGTTGTTCTTTTAAACTTTCTATTAGTAAAATAATCATTGTGAGCAAAGTATCTCGGTTTAAAAAAAAAGAGCTATTTTAATCAAGACTGACACTGAAAACTGGAGTAACGGCGGCTGATAATTCAGCTTTGGCAGCACAGAAATAAATTACTTTTTAAAGATATTGAAGTAGAAAATAGTTATTTTAAACTCTAAAAATATTTCATGATATTACCGTATTTTGTTTAATAAAATAAATGCAGCCTTGGCGAACATAAGAGATTGCTTTCATAAACATTAAGACATCTTACCAATGCTTTAATTTTACACTTAATTTTATTTAGTTGTTTCTAACCAGCTAGGGTCCAACAATAAGCTTTACATGTAAGTAAAAATCTTTAGAGAATAAATAAAACAGCATTACTCTAGTTTGGGTAGTAACTTTATTTGGAAATGTAGCGTTATGTGGTATAAGTCAACTCCAACAATGATAGTTATAAAGAACTGCAACACACCAAGTCAAGTTGTGAAAATGATAATATGAACCCCACTGATGCAACTTTCATGAGCAATTCAAACTAAATCTACTAAAGAAAAACTATATGTGACTCTGTATCTTCTAACAACTTTTACCTCACTTGAAAATTCCCTATCAGAAGTTGATCGAGGTTGCTCAGGGTTTTTGTTTTTCTCCAGAACTCATATGTGGAATACGCTTCACATTAAGCCACCAAAATGAAAATACGAGAAACAAAATCACGTTTTATATTTTTGAGGCAGGTGCAGTTTCAATGAGTGAAGGAGACTACCACATCTGAAACAATGACTTGCATTGTTTATCACTAAAATGCACGGAATAAACAGCTAAATAAATGTTAGAAGGAAAAAATACATGTAATATTTTATTTATGGAAGCTTAGATGCTGATATAAATGCCAGTAAAATCAACAAATTTCTGCCCACCCCAACTCCACTCAGCCTTCAAACAAACCTGACAACCTCCTGACTGGACATTTGTTCACAGGACACAAGCTTTGATAACACACTTTTTTGAAGACCTGATTATCATTCATGGATTCACCTAATCGGGGCCTAATTGAGAGCTATTTGCTGAGTGACACAGTTTTGTATATCCTCGTCTCATTTGCAGGAGTGTGTGTGTGTGTGTGTGTGTGTATGACAGAAGGAGAAGAGAGTGAGGGGCATTAGTTCCCTATGGAGACGGGGTTCTGGACAATGGCGGTTGGAAGACAGCATGAGGGGTTTGGGCAGACCTCCTGGTGAGCTGTAAAGCACAAACAACTCAGTGTTTCAGGAGATAAGAGAGAGAAAGCCTGTCTCAGCAATCACTATCATCTACTCAGAAGCAAAATCAAGATACAACACATCATAGAAGACCACACTGAACTACTGAGCTGCATCAGTGCAAAAATCCACCAAACGTATACATCTAAAGGTATACACTAGATTAGAGATGTTCCGATACCCTTTTTCTCTTCCCGATACCGATTCCGATACCTGGGCTCAGGGTATCGGCCGATACCGAGTACTGATCCGATACCTGGGTGTGTATCTGTATATACAGCTGTATATACTACTAGCCCTGTGTAAATTGCTAGAATTCTTTTTATGGTGTGCTTCAGACAGATCCCTCAATAAAACATGAACAAATACATGGTGAACTACTGTATTTATTACAGTATTTTTATTATCTAACATGAATTTGACAGTATTATTTATTTTCATATGCAAAAAAGAACTTGCATATGCATATGCAGCCAAAAATCTAACACCGCAAACTAAAAAAGGTATTTAAGTTTTACAATATAACTGTATAAAAAAACTGCAACAAATAAGTCTAGGAATATAAAAAAAAGATCTATTAATCAGATAATCTCTTTACAACAAAACAAGTAAAAAACAAGCAACCATCTAGGCATAATTATTATTATTATAGAGACGTATTATTATTACTGTAGGCTACAACAGTAGCTTTATATATTGTCAATTTACTCATGTAAACCAAACATTTATTTTAATGGGCTGCCATGAAGATCTTTGAGTGTCTGTGTTTATGATATGACAGTATTCTCAAATGAAACGGTAAATTCTCATGAAGTGACGGTTTATGCGTTCGTGTCCTCATGACACACAGCAGAGACTACAAAACAGCGAGCTCTCGCGCATCTGTGCCAGTCACCCACAGAGATGTAGATTTTGCGGGAGTAATATTTAAATAGTATTTTGCAGTTTAATATTCACAGACACTAGTATATATTCGGCTACTGTCTGGAGCCCTGCGCTTTGACTTACACGGAAGCGACTGAACGCAGCTGCCGGTACTGAATATACTCGAGAGTCTGTAACTACCGGTACTACAGAGACATACTGCTAACCACTGATCTATAATATAGTAGCGGCTTCACTGTCTTTTGGCAGTTTAGAATGTGATGAGTGATCCAGTCATATATAGATAAGGGCTGTTAACGCGTTTTCATTTCTTCTTCGCTGCTCTAAACAGGGGTTGCTTGTGGCAACACAGCACAACTTCCTGTGTTTTCAATGCATTTTGAGCAGCGAAGAAGAACCGTGCAGCGGTTAGGCAAAGCTTGCGGTCATAACTAGGTCTTTTTTAAGAAAATGGTATCGGATCGGTATATGGGTTCATGTACTCGCCGATGCCGATGCCAGAATTTGTTGTGGTATCGGAGATATTTCCGATACTAGTATCGGAATCGGAACAACTCTACACTAGATATTACAGATAATTAAAGCGATAAAGCTAGGTATGCAGAGATTTGTAAAATAAATACTGTAGAGTAGACATGCATTCTCATTTTCTCTCTCAAAACATAAATACAAATAATAATAAATAAATAAATAAAATCATATTTCATTGAGTAATAACGCGTTGAGAATACCAATATAAGTAAATCATAAATGTAAGTAAAACATTTGTACATTTATTTTTACTTTGCATAGCCTATAAAAATAACAACTTCAACACTAGTTTAAAATTAACACTAGTTACAATAGATCGATTTTCTTTTGTCTTTCTTATTTTTTCTTTTTGCAATTTTTTTGAAAGATAAATCTTTTCTAACATTGTAATTGTCTTTAGTATTGATTTTGGTCAGTTGAATGCTTCCCTGCTGAATAAAAGCATTAATTAAAACAAACAAACAAACCAAACACTCACTGACATCACTTCACTCGCCCTTGACCATTTCACCACTCTCGCTGTATGTGGCAAAAAGTTATTCTCAGACCCCGTGTTACACCCAAACACTAATACGAGTTCTGTGTGTGGTTGTCCGTGTATATGTGTGTGTGGGAGAAAGCGAGAGAATGTTTACATGCACAAACTCTCAGGAGGCCATGTTTGATTATTCCCTTGGCTGATGTGAATATCTTCTACCGAAGTCATGTGGGAAATGTAAATCCTCGAAGCAAGAAGCCCCTCGGACGCAAAGTTTTCCAGTCTTTGTGAAGACCGCTCCCTGTGAATGCTGCTATAAAAACATGGATCACCTCATAAAAAGAAAAAATGGGATTCTTTGAACAATGTGTTGACATGAGAACCTCTAGACTGACAGATAGAGAAAAAGATCAGTTTAAGTCATGCCCGCCCACACAAAGCCAAGCAGTGAATTTACAAGACAGCCCCAAAGAGAGACTTGGGACATGTGGTCTTGCTTCGAACAGATTTATAAACTGTAAAGTATCGATTCATGTAGATGCCATGCTGTTATACAAATTTCATGTGATAATATATGCTATTTAAATAATATACATATTGAAATTGGAATGCTATTAAATGTATGTATTTTTCTAATGATGCTTATTTAAAAATTGCAAAAAAGCAATTTTTTTAATGGGGGTGGGGGGTGTTGCACTAAATTAAGGCCAAGCTCATTATTGATAATTTTACAAAATTTTCACATCTGAATGTTAGTAACACTTCGTTACTGAGCTTGTAATGAAAAAAGTAGCAAATAGAGGACACATTTATTTTGACAATGAAACTATCCATGCTTTTCACAACTGATTACAGCCATAACTCATTATCGACGCTATTTTGTTTACAGTTAAAACACCACAGCTGCAGCCATGCAAATGTTTTATTGCTACAAATGAGAAATGAGAAAGACACGTCAATGAGCCAAAATACGTTCATTTTTTCTGCACTTTTAAGTTCATCTAGCTCCTTCTCATCTTTGTGAAGCGAGTCAAGCCTAAACAAAAAGTCCCTGGGATGAAAAAGAAGAGCGATGGTATGTGATTGATTATAATTGTGTTGACAGTCTCTTCTCATTCCTGGAATTGTTGGAAGATGAGTCCGCAGGATGATCCACAAATGCCTCGCTGCTGCTGCAGATGACCTGCGCCCTACACGTCGCAGCTGACTGAAAGTACTGTATGCATGCAGTGTTACAAGCTATTTGTTCAATGGCAAAAATGTGGTTTGAGGACTATTTGGCAATCCATTGACTTTAGTGTTCTTTCATATCAAACTTTCCAAAACAAGATTATTGGCAGACTATGATAGAAGCAAATGCAGAACAACTGAATGACATTTGCATATGCATATCTGCAACAGAAAAGTAAAAAAAAAGAAAAAAAGAAACACTTTTAATGATATTAAATTATCCTAAATTATTCTCAATATGCATTTGTCATGCTGAATACGAATAATACTAATACTAATAATATAAAATATTAAAATCATAAAATATTTGATTTTTAAGATAAATTTTGACCATTCAAAAGTTTGGGCTTGGCAAGAGGATTTTATTTTATTTTGCCAATTCATTTATTTGTTTGTTATTTGGTGAAAAAAATGTTCACCAAGGCTGCATTTATTTAATAAAAATACATTATAAACAGTACTACTGTAAAACATCTCAATTGTAAATAACTATTTTGTATTTGAACACATTTTAAAACAAAATTTATTACAGTGAATAAAAATGGCAAAGGTAAATTTTCAGCAGCGAAAACTCCTAGTATTACAAGCAGACAAGAACCATTACTTCTTATTCTTTTTTTCTCCTTTCCTTCCTTTCTCACTATCCTGTCTCGCTTTTCCGGAAGCCAGACTTTTCAGTTCATTAGTAGTCCATAAAAAACAATTTCAATAACAATCATTCTCATTTTTACATGTTTACAGCTTAGACTGGAATTCCCTGCGTCGGCGAAGGGGGATGTTTTATGCATCAAGGCACCGTGCTCGAACACGATCCTCTCAGGGCTGAGGTGGGACTCGCAGGAGGTTAATCATATGAGTTACAGAGTATTAGAAACGAGGGGAGAAAAAAAAAAAACGTTGTGGAATGACAATCTGCTTTTCTCAAGCCAGCGCTGGTGGGAGAAGCGCCGACAGGCTTGAATTTCCTTTAGGCTTCTACTGTCTGCCTCGTGCACCTGGAAGCTATCAGGAGTAACCTTATTACATAGAATAACAAGTACTATTTATAACACCGATCACACTTGCCTTATTTCTCTAATGGTGCCAAGATTCAGTTGCAAATTGCTTGTGTCATTTTCCCTCCTCAACTCCTAAGAAGGTGTTGCTGACCTGTCCAACTGAATAAGAGGCGCGAGGTGGAAAACGGGAGAGCAAGAACGATCAAATAAGTGTGTAAATACTAAAAAGCCCTGCGTACATGGTGAGTCAAAAAGGCGGCGGATGGAGACTGAACGACTCTAGAATTTCGTCAAATCAGACTGGAGTAAATAAGCCATAACAGCTTTTTTGAGATGCCTTTATTTTTAAAACCAATTAAAAGATACATTAACACCAGAGGTCAAGGACACTATCTTCTCTGTAGTTACAGTGTATTTATGCAGTGAGGACTTTGCTATGCAAATGTTTAGCTATATTTCTACTTTTAGGAAATTTATTGCAATTTTTCTGCAATTGACAGTCGTTATTATGAGTGATTTAGTATTAAAAAAAAATAATAAAAAAAATGCAATACCCTACTTCTATGTTTAGCTTTCGAACAACATCGCATCTCTCAGCACCATCCCCCTCGCAGTTTTCATGGCATGCTTGTAGCGCTTTGAAACTGTCCGTCCCATCTTCATTCACAAATAAATGAATGCTGATACAGCACCATAACCCTCTCTCCGTCTCCCTTTGGGACTGTCTAGTCCACCAAGGCAAATTAGAGCTCACGTTCTCCCCTGAGAGTGCTTGCCCCATTTTACGACAATCACAACTGTAAAACGCGAGCCCTGATTTTCTTCTAGGCTTGTATTATAAACACATATAGCATTTTTCAGGCCTTTTGCTGTCCATCGCTGTCACGAACAATATGTTCTCAAAGCAGGAGCCGAGAGAACCAAAACATTTCAATGCCAGACACATCTCCACTCGGTAACTGGACTTCAGACTCGGCACACAAAGTGACTGAAGGAGAGGAAATTTGCTGAAGAGGTTGCACGAAGGATTATGCTGTGATTTTAATTGAAAGGATTGTGAAATCGGCCCTATTCAGCTCATAGCGTCTCACAGCTGGGGCACTGGGATGGAGGCCTACTTTAACGGCACACTGAATAACCACCCTCTCTACCCACAATCCACCTCTGTAGCCTGATCCGGCATGCCAGCGTCTCATTGGCTTGTCGTCTGATTTCAGTTAAAGACCCCCTCCCTGGCAACCCATTTGGTAGAGACGAGAGAAAAATAGCACCGGCAATCACTTGGAGGAGCCAACCAATCACATTATTCGCACTAACATGGGCGCTATTGCCCCCCGGTTTTACCATACAGAGAGGAGCAGTTGAACAGATGAAAAGACGCAAAAAGAGACATGAAAAAAATATGTTTATGAGCACAGTCGCTTGATCCTCACAAAGATATATAGTTAGAGAGACAGAAATAGAGAGCAGCAATAATGACAAGTAGATCGGTAGAGAAAAACATGGCTGCCACGATATAAAAAAGCTTTTGCGTATAATGCAAACAAAACAGAACTGAGACAGACCTGCATTTCCTGACTGAATGCACAAAGTTCAGTGAAATCCATACCCTAAATTAAAAAGATATGTCCCAAATTTGACAACATGCCAAGCAATGAAAATCTTTCCTATCTATTAGAGAAACACAAGCACAAGCGTGCAGCATTGTGTACGCGTTTGCCTGTCACAGTATGATGCCATAGTGAACATTGTGTCTTCCTTTTTGTCTCTACAACCTCACTTTATTTACTTTTTAACTTTTCTCTCTTGTTTTAATATTAATATTATATTATTAGTATAATATTTTCTCTAACTTAATATTATTTTTTATGTTTTGTTATAAAATTGCATATTAAGTAAAAAAATACTTGCCTTATTAGGCAAGTATTCTATTATTTGTCATGCCAGTGAAGTACAATAAAAAAAATAAAAAAAGCAGAAAGATAGAGAGAGAAATGTATGTTTTGCAAATGTGAATGCAGTAATGCATTAAAAGGAAAAATTCAGAGGTGAGAGAGAAGAGCCAAACAATAAAAAAATGATTTTCATTCTTTATGATAAAGGACAATGGAGAGGCACTCATCTCTTTCTTGGTAACTTCTGTCCTTGCACTAAGCAGGATTTGTGTGTATGTGTGTACATGAATACTTGAAAATAAAAATGCATAAAAATGTGTGTGTGTGTTCATACCAAAAAGTAAAAATATGCTTCTACTTTTTATATAGTTGTAAAGAATTTAACCATTTATTTATTATTTGCATTTATTTAATTCCAAATGCAAAAACTTTTATTAAAGTGCAATGGATAGTCTTTTAAAAAGGGTTTATAGAAAATGTTAGAAGCCTATGAGATGCCCTCTTTTAGACAGCTAAGTAAACACGAGTGTGTGTGTGTGTGTGTGTGTGTGTGAGAGAGAGATAGGGAGACATGCTTCGGATGGGTCTGAAATCTGCCACAGGCATGAATGTCTTCTTGTTCAGATGGCCAATTATCACAAATGAGGCAACAATTAAATAATTAGCTAAAGCCCGATGTAACAGGCTCTAGTCACAATTAAGACAAAGATGAGACACAAAGCATGTGTAATTAAAAGAAGTCGGTGGAAACACTGAAATATATAAAAGTAATGCTTCACTAACTGTAAAGAAGAACAACATTATTCATGTTTATTAATTCCTTGAAGCAATAGTTTTATTTTTGTTTTCACCAAATCGGCAAATAAACATCTTCATGGTTTTTAGCTTTTAAACTGTTTAGTAACTGGTTACATTTAATCTGGGTTATGTAATCAGATTGCAAATCTAAATACTTGTAATTAGATTACATTTTCAGAATGCGCATAATCAAAGATACTTTCTATTGATTCCATTATTACAAAATATACACACAATAGCAATATATTATTCACAATGAGTTGATTATCCTTTATTCCCCTTTTCCATCTGTTATATTTTCCTTTATAAAATAGCCGACCACCTATGTACATTCAGAAAGTCTTCAAGTTTTGACATTCACAGAAAGACCAGGCAAGATTAGGGTGGTTTACACAGATCAACTGAGAAGCCACACAGCATTTGACCACGAATATTAACAACAAATATTTCAATCTTAAGTGTTTTCTTGGCATTTTTTTTAGTAAGCGTTTTATTTCGAACACTGTTATTTTCAAATAATTTCTTGTCATTTGACATTTTCACAATTTAATTAGTTATTTGCTTTTCATTAAACTCACAAACCCCCTGCAGTTCCTTCACAAATTACAAACAAGGAAACTTTAACATAATGCACTGTTAAAAGTACTTCATGTTGTTAATAAGAAGGAATGGAATACATTTTCTTTCTCCTTGTATTGTATATCATTAAGATTTTCTTATTTAAATTAATGTGATAAACAAGTTAGGTCAAAAGTGATCTAAAAGTAACCTAAAAGTAGTCTGATTATATTACTAAATTAGTAACATAATGAATCATGTTTGTAATGTGTAAGTGATCTAGTCCAGCACTGTACACACACAAACACACACACACACACACACACACACACAGTATATTTAATTTTGATAATATTGTCCCTTA
The DNA here is from genome assembly GCF_003368295.1 of Carassius auratus. Classification (NCBI taxonomy): domain Eukaryota; kingdom Metazoa; phylum Chordata; class Actinopteri; order Cypriniformes; family Cyprinidae; genus Carassius; species Carassius auratus. Next base: position 584,295 of record NW_020528142.1, read on the forward strand.
TTAGAATAGAAATGGATAAACCGACTGGATATAACAGGTATAAAAAGACAGGAACAGAAAACAGAAAAAAGGAGGAGAATAAGAAAAAGCAGCTATATTCTTCAAACTGTGCAGGGAATATCCTCATACCAGAGCAACAAGGTAAGTGGAGCTTTTAGATGTAAAAGCAGCATGCGTGCGTGTGTGTGTGTGTGTGTGACACAGAAACAGCATCTTGCTGCGACACAACAAATCTCCTTGGCTCAAGGATTTCGCACCTAGGTGTAAATTGGAGCCTGTTTCCGCTAAGAGTAAACAGGTCTTTTCGTGTCGGGACCTGAGCACCATGCAAATCTGAATTCCATCGGTGTTAGTACAACTCAAAACCCACTGCGTAACATGCGGGAGATTTGCAACAAGCATATATTTGAAACACAGAATGTAAACAGCAGATCATATCTCGTCTAAAGACTTTCAGTGCCCCAGTATCTGTTCTCCAAAAGGAAGCGGGAAGGAGAGAAACCGAAAGCGCGAGACAGGAGGGGGGTGGGGCGGAGGGCACCGTGGACTCCTGCTGTGGAGAGCCAACTGTGCCCTCTAATGGCTGCATATCAGCTGAGCAGAGATAGAAACATAATGTATATTTCAGCGAGATGATTTCCAAGCTGTTCTTTCAGATGTTATCTTGCTATAGCATTGGCGCCAAGACCTATTTTGACTGTAAAAG